>NW_007258489.1:1858798-1868006 GCF_000164805.1 Carlito syrichta | reverse complement strand
TTGTTCTTTTTTATGACTGTGTAGTATTCCATCGAGTATATGTACCACATTTTTAAATCTAGTCCTCTTTGATGGGCAGCATGGTTGTTTCCAGGATCTTGCTATTGTGAACAACGCTGCGATAAACATACATGTGCAGGTATCTTTTTATAGAGTGATTTGTGTTCTTCAGGGTATATTCCCAGTAGGGGGATTGCAGGGTCATATGGAAGGTCAATTTTTAGAGCTTTTAGGAATCGCCACACTACTTTCCACAGAGTTTGCACAAGCCAACATCACACTGATACCCAAGCCAGGTAAAGATCCAACAAAGAAAGAGAACTACAGGCCAATATCTTTGATGAACATAGATGCTAAAATTCTCAACAAGATCCTAGCAAACCGGATTCAGCAATACATCTCAAAAATCATCCACCATGACCAAGTAGGCTTCATTCCTGGGATGCAAGGCTGGTTCAACATTCGTAAAACCATAAATGTAATTAAACACATCAACAGATGTCAAAACAAAAACCACATGATCATATCATTTGATGCAGAAAAAGCTTTTGATAAAATCCAGCATCCCTTCTTGATAAAAACCCTTGAACATCTAGGTATATGGGGAACATACCTCAAAATAGTAAAAGTCATCTACGAGAAACCCACAGCCAGCATACTCCTAAATGGACAAAAATTGGAACCAATTCCCCTGAAAACTGGAACTAGACAAGGATGCCCACTCTCTCCCCTCCTGTTCGACTTGTGAGTTTTAAGGACACTTAAGCAAGTCCTTTAGTGACTGATGGTACTGAGTTTTCTTTCATTGTATCCGTTTGGTTCCAAACTTTATGCCTTTCCTCATGAAATAAATATCCTAGCAGCACTATTCTTCTGATCATCATCTTTGAAAAGCTTCATTTTCATCCTGAGTTAACAAATATGGGAGAAGTGATTTTCTTAGAGTCAAAGTTGGACAAGAGATCTAAAGGAGCTAAGATGTTGTGTCTGCAAGTGAATGATCACAATGCACTGGTCCAGCCACGAGCAGTAGTTCTCTGGCCAGACTACTCATCTCAGTCTCATCTTTGTCAGACTCTAGGACTTCTCTGAACAGAGATAGAAAAAGACAAGAACCTGTCAGCAGCTGTACTAATTGGTGGCTATATCCTGGTGGTGAAATTCCACAAAGTGCTCCAATTTTGCCTATTATCCATATTTCGTTTCTCCAAGATTTTCCTGGAATGCTTTGAATAAATCCTTTTACTTAAATTGGGTTCTGCTAATTGTAACCAAAAAAATATGAATATCACATTCCCTCCCACTGGCATACTTCATTTTAATTCATTTCCCTTTTTCGAATCATCCTGCTAAAACCTTTCAATGTTTCCTACTGCCAATAAGATAAGTAAAGTCTACGAATATTCCAATATTCTCTGTTATGACACTTTCAAATCCAGGTCTGTCCACTTAATGTCATACAAAGTGAATACACAGCCCTCCTTTCCATTTTTCCTAAAACCCTACACAAAATGTTAATGGAAAAGACAGAAAACATTATTTTAATGCTATGTTTGGGTTCAAATACTGGACCTAATTATTAACTGTGAAAGATTGCACACATTTTCAAACCCCTCAAAGCCTTAGTTACTTGTTAAAAAAGTGAAGATAATATTTTATTACCAGAGTTATACTGATAATTTTTTAAAGATTATATATAACATTTTATGTATATCCAAGCTTTTATTATATATATTATAAACAAGTCCCAGGACATAAAATGTTTTCAATAAATGTTAAGTTATTATATTTCATTATGACTTAAATCTGTATCTCTGACCCAGAACTCTTTTTTGAGATTCAGAGCCACAGATCTAAGGGCCTATATGAAATTTTCATGAGAACATACCTCAAATTCCAAATTCAAAAAGAAAAATTAACATCCATATTCCTCCCAGCTTGGGTTCTCTTTGAATTCCTTACTTTGAAGAATGACACCATCACACAAGTCACCCAGCCACAAGCATGATAATCTTACAGTTCCTCCTCATCTAACTGGCGTCCAAGCCCTATAGACTTTACACCCTTAATTTCCCATGGATGTATCTCTCCACTTCTCCCAGGCACATGGATTTCCTACACCTGTCATCAGACCTCCAGTAACAGCTTCCCGAGAGAGTTTGTCCTCATTATACTCACTAAATTTACCCTCCCAACAGCGGATGAACAAGTCTTTCTAAAACCCAAAGCTTATCGGGTTTAAATCTATTAATAGCTCTCCATTGATTAGGGAATAAAGACCTACTCTTTAGACTCTTCTCACAGTTAGACATGTCCTTCAACAATGTGGCCACAGCCTAAAGTCAATTCTCTTATCATGCCTTGCTAATGAACTTCATTCCAGTCAGGTCCTTGATAGATGCCTGATGAATGCATGAAGGTTAAAAACAGAAAAAAGACAAATGAGGGAATTGAATAATTAGAAGCAAAGTTCAGAATACATTCTAGAATCTGTAGTTCAGTGTTTCTCACAGGGCCTACAACAATATGAAACACAATAACTGTTCGTTATTATGATTTCTATTCACTAAGAAAACACTCCATCAAGGTTGTGCAGAATGCCTTATTTAAGATAATCAAAGATGTGATGAAGTTGACGCATCGTTCCAAAAAGGGTTGAGTTGAGCATTCCTTTTTATAAGATGGCTATTACCCCTTAAATGACAATTTGAGATACATAAAGGCTTAATAGTTTAAATATGGTGCATTATTGAGCAGCACCAGAAAATAAGCTACTATTGTCTAGTAATTTGCGATCATCTCCTATATTATTAGGAAATTTAGGCACTTTAATAAATTTGCACGTAATTCCTTAGTGGGTAATGGAACTTTTAGAAGAAACCTGTCAGGTAAAAATGCATTGGAAGAATATTTTATCAACTCATTAAAATAGAGAATTTTGTTTTTAAGTTGATAGCTATGCCATAACAAAACACTCAGAGCAAATGCAAAGATGTAGTCCAAAAACAAACAAACAAAAAAGATTTTTTTGGCATTAAAGTGATTCTTCAGGTGGAAAGAGATATAAAAATAACTCATAATTTAGAGTAAAATCACATATTACTAAATCAAATGAAGTTATAAGACTTGGTGCTGAGAAAGTGCTCTGTAAATTTACAGAATGCATCCCAGGTAACAAATCTTCTATGAAATGTTGTCACAGACCTGAATAAAATCTAGGTAATTTGTCAAGATTCAGCCTAGTCAATTAAAGAACTAATGGAAGTGAAGGGCCATTTTAATAGAGTTTTAGATGTACTACTTATTCAAACTTTTATGAATAGTCTTTAAAAAAAATTGGGAACTTTCTAATGAACTTAGAGCAAAAACCATAATTCGGCACTTTAGATTTTACTTATGTTCAACTGGAGTAATGGATGGAAGTGACAGGAGCCATCACTGATAAAGTAGAAATAAATTTCTCCTTTTAAAGTAGCCTTAAGGCAAGGTATGCAATATTACCTTTGTGAAATCTAGTGGAGAGTTGGAAAAGAAGGAGTGTGAATTTCAAGAATCATACATTACTACACTGTGCTGAAAACCAAATGATTGTATTTGATGTGATTCCTAGAGGGATTCCTTTACACTTCAAATCTTCTATGGTCTTGTGATCTTTCAGGCTCTAGGCAGTTCATAAACAAATTACCATCACTTCCACACAGGAAGTGGATTCTTAGCTGTAAGGAAGCAACTAAGTTACAAAAAAGGACTAAGAAATTTAAATACCTAGAAGCTTGCTAGAAGCCAAGAAGAAATGAGATACTGATAAAAGTCAGATATCTATCATAGAAAGTCTTGGCCCTCTATATTCATGGCTAAGCAAGAAAACATATCAAAATGCTCTTCGTTTTACTTCTCAAGATATTTTAAGACCAGAGGCTAAGATTGGCCTGCCCAGCATTCAGCCAATACACTGCAATACTTTGATTTTACCCTTCTAAAAAACAAAGGAAAAAACGTGCTATGTTAAGTAATACTAGACTTCAGTTCAATATGTATCAGGACAGGAGAAAGCAGAGTTTTCATCTGATTATTCAGGTTCTGATCTCATATGATTTGAGATGGAGATAAAGAGATTGCTTCCATAGAAAGAATATGGTCTTGGTAACTTTAAATTGTGATACATTTTAACCTCTTTTTAGTGTTTAATGCTAACAGTTAAAAGACAGGGGAGCTGAAGTAAACTTTTCCATTTCATTTCTGCTTCACTGATCCGTTTTTCACTTGAAATTACGGGCAAAGATTTTATTATGTGAAATGTATACACAGAAACAACCCTGCAGAAATATACCTCATGTGGGTGATAAATAACGATGCTGGCTGTTATAAAGAATAAGTGTATTTGATATGCGTTTGATATGGGTCAAACGCTCCCAATGAATACAAAGCAAGTACCTAGAGACCAGCATTAAAGTTTTTTGGCATTTCTTCAAGACTACAATACCATTCAAGATGATATTTCCCAGCCTACGTGAAGGTGTTTCTATTCAATAAATCTGAAGCGCCATAACCATGACGCAAATTTGAATGTAAGCAAAGAATGCTGAACCCCTAACTAAATGCAGCAGTCTCTCTACTTCAAAGCAGGCAAACACTGCCAGCAAAAACAACAAACGAAATTTCTGTTGAAACAAAACAGCAGAGCGTGAAATAGCAGCCTGCCATCAGACATTGGGAGTTTGATTTTCATCAATGGCAGCTGAAACAGCCCTCTCCTCCCACTTCTGCATGGAACAAGAAGAAAACTGATAATACCATCTGTATGCAAGCAGGAGGACACACCTCATGAGTCTGTTTGCTGCACTCCAACATGAAACCCACCACAACCACAAACTCCAATTCAGGCTCTCTTTCATTCCCTGGACCTAACTGATACTCCTAGTTATTGTACATGCAGAGGAATGCATAGTGATTTTTTAAAAGAGTACTGCCTGTATCACAACATCTATTGGAAAACTTTTCAAGCAGAAGGTTTCCGATTGATTTGTTTAGGGTCATGTGGAGGTAAAAGGAAAAGTTGGAAAAAATAAGCACTTGAAAGTGGTGAGTGGCAAATCCAACCAGCAGGGCGAATGCATTTCAAAAACTTCCTCTGTGATGACTACACAAAAACGTGCTATGGGCAAGCAGTATTTGCACGAAAACAACAGTTGATAGTTGCTAGACAGCTATTGCCCATTTACCTGTTACAATGCTAAACATGCTCCTAAAACACTCTACCTTCTGCGGGAGATGAAACTTTCACACAGAGATGAAATGAACAGTACAAATACACACTGTGGTAGTACTGACAGCAAATTCAGACCTAATAAAGCAAATTGATAAAACAAGTGGAAAACAACCTCAACTAGACAAGATTATTAATGACACCAGAGAAGCAATGATGTGCTTTAAACGTTTTATATGCATTTGTTCATGGGGATGGCATACTGACCCTAAGGAAACACAGTGACTGGATTAACTCATCACTGAATAATATCTGTGGTAAGGCCACATGCACATGAAGTGTGAGAAAACAACCAAAGACAACAATGACAAAAGCATCTCAGCCACATCCTGCAGACCTAGTCACTGCTGTTAGAAACTTTCAATACAATTAAAGTTCTTAATTAAATAATTAATTAAATAATTATCATGATAATTATTTCAGCAGTTTGGATTATTGTTCAGCAAATATTCACTGCCCTCTTCTGGCATTATGGGTACCTTCCCATTCTATTGATGTTGGGCTTGGCAATGTGTCTTGCTTTGGTCACTGGAATGTTAGTGGACGTGACATCAATACATGCTTCAAATGTGCTTGCACCATGGGTCTTGCCTTCCTGGAAGATGCTGCCACCATGCAAAGGAACATGTTCTGCTTGCCCACTGAGTTCAGAAGAATGAAGGCATGTGGAGCAGATCTAGACTCAATCCACAGCTTGGATCTAAGCCCAGCAGGGATCAAGCTGAGCCTCACACCCAGTCCAAAAATGCAGAGGCAAGGACAGTGACTGATGTTTTAAGCCACTGAGTTTTGAAGAGCTTTGTAACGCAGCATGAATGTGGCAAAAGCTAACTGAGATAACAATATTAACAATTATATTATATTGTCATAAAGAGTACCCATATGTTAAGTAGATGATATACGGTAAACTAAAATACAGACACTTCAGTATTGCTGAGAGCATAAAGTATAGTTATAAGTCTTAGTACAACTGACGTTTCTACACTCATATAAGTAGCTACTACCATTTGATAAATACTATGTCTCAGGCACAAAAGCAGAGCCTTTCTATTCATTTAACTCGTAAAAGAACTCCTGTAACATAAATATTATTCCCTTTTCCTGATGAAAAAATCAAGATTCACAGAGGTTGTCATTTATCAGAACCCAGGGCTAATAGGCTGCAGTCTAGGTTTCGAGAAGGTGCTTCCTTAATACTTACCATATTTCGGTAAGGATTTTTTGTATTTAAAAATGCTTAAAGGGAAAAGCAGCAGGCTCCACAGAGGAGATATAATGTCTTTTTCACTTTTGTTGCTCTGTAGGGACTCATCTAACACTGAAATAGTTCTCCCATTCCCACCCCCAGATGGTCCACTTGACAAGGAGAGGCCTCTGGGGATGCCTGAAAGCTCTTTTCTTGCAAAGGAGAAGCACAGCCTAGAAAATTCCTAAGACAGTCATAAGTTTTAGCTCAAGAGGATTCTTTTTTTAAAAAGTTTATTTCTTTTCATATATGATTATGATTAAGATAATTCAGACTTGATAAGGACTATACCAAATAAAAATCAGAGGGTTTTAAAAAAAATACATTTCTCTAACCAAGTGTTTTCCCAATTAATCCATAGTACAAACTGAAAAGGAAACAATTCTCTCAAATGATTTTTCTTTCTCAATTCTAATCCAGTTGCATACTATTTTTAAAAAATGTAACTATGAACATTTTTCTTGTGGTAGCTTTTAAAAGATACTAATGCAGAGATTACGTCCTTTCAGGTATTATGCTATATTATTATTGATATTTCTGTTGCTCACACAAACTTTTATCAGATATATTTCCTAATACCTCATGGTAGTTGGGCTATCTCTATAGTACTAATGGATAGCTAATGTAACACTAGGCAAACATCTTCCAAAACGTGACTGTGTTGTAAAACCACCACCTAGATATAATGATTAGAAGTAACAATAACCTTGAGAAAATACCAAGTGCACTAAAAATAAACCATGCATAATGAATAGGATGGTGCCATCTCTACAGTCAATAATATTAGACTTGCAACTAAAAACATATGCTCCTCCTGAGAAATGCAGCATATAGAATAATAAAAGGGGAATTGCACATAAGGTGATAGACTATGTATGTCACAATCATTCTTATTTCTATTGCGAGTGCTGGCTTTTAAAATTAAGGTATTAAGAGCCAAACATTTTTAATAAAAATAAAATAATTGAGTCCTTTGCTGCAAATGGATCTTTCTCAAAAATGTCTCCTACCAATTGCAGAACTGCCCTAACCTGGATACAAGATTGTTTATGAGTAAGTTTTCCAGCACATATCCTACTAGGAATAACTCTAATCTATAGAGAAACTACATGAATCAAACTTTTGTATGTGGTGGTTTCCCGCAAAATACACAAAAAAGACAGAATAGTACAATAAACTCATACCAGTCATTCAGATTTGACAATTATCAGGATATTCCCACATATTTCATCTATCTCTTTGTTATAGTTGCTTAAATATTTTTAAGTAAATCCAAGGTGCTTTTGGCATGAATCTCTACAACTGTGAACACAAACATTCTTAGAGAACCACTATGCCATTTTAGCCCAAATACAATTAATGGAATCTGTTTGTCATCATAGGATATCCAATCTATAAAATTAAAGCACTTTTTCTTCCCATTATAATGTAGTTCACAGGGAAAATTCCTTGTATTTCCCAGATCCACAATACATTTCTGAAAATATTTTTTTAAAAAAAGGGGGAAATAATTAGAAAAGTCATAATTTCCATTTTCAATTTACTATACATGGGAAGTTATTTGTACAAGGCAGACCTAACTGAAAGAAGACATGAGGTCAATATGTATAAAAACTTACAACTAAACAGATGAAGAAAGAGAAATCATTAATTAAATTTTAGTTTATATTAAAGCTATAATCGTAGCAAATGAAAAACTAAATTTAAACTTCTCAGTGTCCTTTGTCACATTAGATAGCATTCAGAAGTAAACTCTGAAATTAAAAGCTAATATATGTAATGGTTCACTTCTCTACAAAGTCTCATTCATATTTGTTTGGAAAGGTAGAGAAATTTCAAAGACTGCAGAAAAGTGTTTGAAAGTCATTAAACAGTGCTTTAACTTCAGGCATCAAAAGTCTCAATACTGGAGAAAATTAGAAGGAAAACAGCATGGGAACAAAACAAAAACAGCAAAAGAAATGGAAGCAAAAATGTATGTCATGACAAAGTAGCCAGACATTCGGAAGTGAATTTATGTGCTCAACATCAAGAAATAGTTCACTGAAACTGGATGACTTGTTTTATGAAGTTTGAAAAGTTATCTCTCCTCTTCAAATCACTAAAAAATTACATCTCGTGAGTAAAGGGCTGGAATGTGTCCTCCTGAAATTCACAGGTTGAAGTCCTAACTACCAGTAAACTGTATTTCAAGATAAGTACTTTTAAAGAGAAAGTTAATGTAAAATGAGGTCACAAGAGTGGGCTCTAATCCAGTATGACTGGTGTCCTTATAGAACGAGGAGATTTGAACTCAGACATGCATGTGCACATTGGAAGAACCAAGTGAGGATGCAGGTAGAAGGCAGTCAAGAAGACAAGCCTCAGAAGAAACTAAACTTGCCAACACCTTGAACTTAGGCTCCCAACCTCCAGAGCTGTAAGAAATATATTTCTGTTACTTAAGTCACTCAGCATTTTGGTATTGTATTATGATGGCCCGGGCAAACCAATATACCATGTAACGCTGGAAAAAAATCTCCAAACAATAAAAACTAGCTTCTGACTTCATTCATAACCAGACAAGTTAGTACAATAGTAATTTTGTTTTGTTAAGTTTTATACATTTTATTTTTATTTTTGAGTCAAAGTCTCACTCTGAGTCGGGCTCGGTGGCTCAGCCTGTAATCCCGCGCCTTTGGGAGGCTGAGGTGAGT
>NW_007258489.1:1843700-1858684 GCF_000164805.1 Carlito syrichta | reverse complement strand
ACTCTGCACTCCAGTCTGGGCGACAGAGTGAGACTCCAACTCAAAAAAAAAAAAAAAAGTCTCACTCTGTCACCCAGGCACAATCATACAGTGGCCCAATTACAGTTCACCATAGCCTCAACTTCCTGGGCTCAGGAGATCCTTCCCCCTCAGTCTCCTGAGTAGCTGGGACTACAGGCATGTACTACCACACCCAGCTAATTTTGTTATTTTTTGTAGAGACAAGGTCATGCTATGTCTAGTCACAAAATCCTGGGCTCAAACAATCCTCCCAGTTTGGCCTCCCAAAGTGCTGGGATTATAGCCATGAACTACCACACCCATCCCCTTTGACATTTTTTAAATAGTTTTTTAAGATAATAATACCTATTATGGTTTAAAAAGGTAGCTATAATTTATTAAAATTATGAAACAGTAATTTCCATAACTGTCACATATTAAATAAAATTTGTAGGAGGCCATTCATTTGGACTAGGCCCAACAGATGAGACTAATATGAGATCATTCGTGCTAAATGGAATTAGCTAACTTAGGCATATACCATGTAATAAATACCTGAGTTCTGGTGAACAGCTGAGCTTTAGTTTATCATTGATGACCAACTGATTCAAAAAAGGCTGTAACCAATTAAGATCTATATCTCACTTTTGTTTCTATCCATAAATACTGTCTGACCAAGTTGCAGCCCTGTAATTCTTGGAACCTGTTATGGTTCTAAGGGCTGCACAATACTAGAATTAAATTTGTAATTTTGTCTTTTAAGAATACTGGTGTTCAATGTGGGGCCTGAAGAACATAGCTGTATCTAATCACCCTTTGAGTGACGCTGGAAAGGTACCACTGACCCTCTTGGATGTGTGTTGTCTTTTTCACAGAGTTTGGAGAATTGTAAATTCCTCTTAGGATGGACTCTGCTCTTTTTGTATTGAGCGTTCAACCTTTGGGCTTCTGAATCCAGGGTTAGTTTCTGCTGGGAGAGAGCACATAATCTTGGGATGGGTCCCAATGGTGAGTCTGTGCTGTGAGACAGCATGTAGCCTTTAAAAGTTTCAACACAAACAGGACTAGACCCCAGAGAGAGGCCTCTGGTCTCTGACTGAGTCATATAAAAACTGGACTGGGTTTCATAGGTAGGTAAGTACTAGAAGACAGTGAATTGCGGTGCTACCTGGATCCAGGGATTCTGTAACTCCTCTATCTGAAACTCCAGCCAATTTCATGTTTAAGAACCCAGAAGCGTTCGCGAACAGCCTGGACAATTTGGTGAGACCTCTTCTCAACAATAAATCACAAAAAACTAACCGGGCATGATGGTGTGCATCTGTAGTTCCAGCTACTTGGAAGGCTGAGGTGGAAGGATAGCCTAAGCCCAGCAGGTTGGGGCTGCAGTGGCTGTGAGCGTGCCACTGCACTCCAGCCTAAGCAACAGAGTGAGACTCCAATTCAAAAAAAAAAAAAAAAAAGAATCCAGAAGTTGTGCTTTTCTAAAACAATGAGTGAACATTACCAAAAATAATTTACAGCTACAGTGGCCACAGTTAAGAAGTTCTAACCTAGATAAACTGTCCACTTGTGAAGCCCATTAGAAAAGAAAGGATCAATCAATAAGGGTACCTGATCTCAAACCAGGCAAAGTGGGGACCAAAGGGAGGCCCAAACTTTACCTGTACAATATCCACTTGTATACCTAATCCTGAGTTGTACTCCATATCTTTAAAATAAAATATAAAAAAAGAAAAAATTAAATAAATTTGTTAACACATTAAAGGTTGTTTTAAATCTTTTAATGTAACAATTCTTTATGGATATATTTTCATATTGATAAATATATAATTATATCATTTTTATATTGACTGCAAAGTTTGACTGTATAGATATGCAAAGATTTGTTTAGTCAACCTCCCACTGATAGGCATTCAAGTTGCTTCTAATTTTTGTTTTTATAAACAATCCTAATAATCTCCTGAGATTAATTTCTAGTAAAATCATTAAAAAAAGAAAAGGACCAGAAACCCCACAGAAATGATTTGCCTGTTTTCCTTTATATATATAGGTTCTAAAAGATTAAATAAATTAACAATTGTTTCCTTCCGAAAGGAAAACAGGTATGTGTCTTTATAGCTAAAACACCTACAGAAATCAAGAGGACTTCCTTGTACTATTTTAAATTCAAACCTAGTGGTCCCAATCTTAAAAACCCTGTGCCCTGAGATTTTTGTCTTTATTGTAAACAGCCAGGCCGTTAGAAAAGAAATTGTTCATTTTTATACCAGTCATCTGGAGGGTCCACTCCCTTTGAGTTTGAGTGTTTCCCACTAAAGGAAGACTCCAAGACTTCACTCCCAGGATAATAATCAACTAACCTAGTTAGCACTCTGTTTGTTTCCTATCTGACCTGCTTCTCCCATGGGAACTTCTCAGTTGAATGAAATCCCTCCTCTCAAATATTTGTTGCCAGCTCTTTCTTGTCATGATATTTGCTATACTCCCATACTCTTTCTTGACCAAAATATACATATCTGGCATAAGAACTATTTTTAACTTGTTATTTTGAGACACTTTTGTAAGGAAAATTTGCATCTATGAAGAAAACCTCCATTTGTAAGGGTGTTTCCCTCTTGCCCTGGGAAGACAGCAAGGGCTAAATCACTAGAAATGTTTACATCTAAAGATTTACATTTATATAACAAGCCTCACCATTAACCATTTTGCCTTAACTAGGCTTGCATCTTATGCCTTTCTTTATCCCAGCAAATAATGGTACTTAGGCTTGAAATTTGATTACAATACGCAACCTAGCTCACAATTGCTTAGGGCAATGAAACAAGTAATTGAAAGACATGGTCTGAAAAAATTATTTGGAGACTGGCAAATCAAAAATCTTAATGAAAGCTTTAAGATCTGCTGAATGGTTGTGCACTTCTACATGTATGTGTATATTGAATATATGTGAATATTTTCCCAAAATTTAGAAAGAGCTTTATTTAATTGGTTTTTAAAAGTAATTTAAACCGGGCTTGGTGGCTCAGCCTGTAATCCCGCACCTTTGGGAGGCTGAGGTGAGTGGATTGCCTGAACCCGCGGGTTCGAGACTCGCCTGGGCAGCGAGACCTCATCTCTACAATAAATCAAAAAATCAGCCAGGCGTGGTAGCGCATGCCTGTAATTCCGGCTACTTGGAAGGCTGAGGCGGAAGGATCGCCGGAGCCCAGCAGGTCGAGGCTGCGGTGCCCGGGAGCGGCCACTGCACTGCAGTCTGGGCGACAGAGTGAGACTCCAACTCAAAAAAAAAAAAAAAAAAGATTAGAAGGGAATTATTTATAATTTTTCTAAAAACTGAGCATTAATATCAAAAGTACACTGATGTAAAACTAGAACTTGGTCCTTTCTGTTAAAGCAATGTACTTTTCCTGGAGTATTTATTTGCTCTTAATAAGAAATTAGGAAATGTTTTTCTTTACCTTTTAGGTAATCGGCCTACACATCAAGGATTCTATGTTTTATCAAGATATATGAAACAAAGATTCTGTGTTTTTTCAAGATTAATTCCTATGTTTCCTGTTATCTCTATCACACCTTTGATTACTTAAGAAAAGTGAGTCTTCTTTATTAAAAGAGCTAAGATTTTTCCTACATCAGTGTAACTTTCTGTATTTGACTTTGAAATATTTAATAACCACTCTAGTTAAATGAGTAACAATTACTTCACAGTTACTTGTGATCCTATTTTGATAAAGCATTTTAAACCTTTTATATTTTTTATGAACTTCCACAAATCAAATTCCTAATTAAGTGTTTTTACTTTAAAATTTACTCTGAGATTTTCCCACTAAGTCTATGGAAAACCTCAAAAAATGTGTTTCTCTTGTAAAATAGAGATATCAAACTGATTAGGCTTATTTGATATATTAAATTATATAAGAAATACTGCCAAATAAGTGATGCTAAACCTTCTTGAGTTATACCAACAATACAGCCATACAAATATATGTGTGTTCCAGAAACTAAATTTTTTTGAAATCTGAGATCAGTAATCATTTTGGTTAATATGTTAAATTATTGTATGCCACAGAAATAACCAATTCTCTCTATTTTACAAGAGAAACACATTCTTTGAGGTTTTCCATAGGATCATTATTGGAATGAACTATCATCAGATTTTTAACCACAGCTATTTTAAGTCTGATCATTCACAGATACTTAACTGTTTACTTAAGTACTTTCTTGAGAAATTATAAGCCTAAAGTTTTTCATCTTCAAGGAAGTTCATGAAAAGGACTCTGACAAGTATAGGTTTACAATAATTTTAAGATCCTATCATTGGACTGAATAAGAATTCCCAGAACCCTTATGAAGAAACTGATTGGCTTTATAAAACTGCAGACTCAACATAAAACAGACCAAGAATTAATTGAATGCCAAAGAAATGCTTTGGCAGATGATCATGCTAGGTCAGCTAGTACTGAAATTGTTAAGATATGCAATTTGAATACACTCTATAAGATTGATTCAAGTCAAATTACCTATGATAATCTATAATAAACGGTGCTATGCACCTGAATTGGGAAAACAAAATTGGTATTTAAGAGGATGTAAATACAATATTAAGCATGGACTCATGGAAAGTCTGGACAGTCACCAGTCTTTCCCAAGTCCTTAAAACTTCCATTATTAAAAGTTCTGCATTCCATAACTCATCATGGGGTAGACAAAATAATACAAATTAACGAAAAACTGTTGGTGTGGTGAATTGTTCTAGAATTGCTAGGGTGATTTGTGACCATGTTTGGTTTGTCAAACCCATAATTCTGAGAAGACGACAGTCAAAACTTCAGGTGGTACAGTTCTGCTACCTGATTAACCATGTGAATATTTTCACAGAAATATCATTCAGTCACCACCTTCAATATGAACATGTTCTTGTAATAGTGTTCTCTGGTTGGATACATGCTTTCCATGCGAGAAAGCCAACACTATAACAGTAGAACCTCACATATCTCCCATTCTTATAAACTCTGATGCGCAAGCATATTTTCATCAGGTAAAGTAAGCCCTTCAATACCCAGCCACTGAAGACATAGTGTATTTTTCACTAAATCTGGAACCTGATAATTGGGTTTTCTGGAGAAGATACCAAAGGGAAGACTGCTCTTAAGTTACACTGAAAGGGACCATATCAAGTTCTTCTCACTACTGAAGAGGCAGGAAAAACCTCAGAGCCTCAAACCTTGGCTCTACCTCTCACAATTTAAAAGGGACTCTAGACTCCTGCAACTGTACACCTGTTGGAAACTTTAAGGTAAAGCTGACCAGAGAACATTTCCCCAGAAGCAGACAACATGTTAGACATGGACTGCTTTTCCCAAGACATCAGATAAAGACTCCACATCACAGTGTAACTCTTAACTCTCTTAATTTTTCCCTATTTATGCCTACTTTTTTTACCTGGCAGGATAATGTTATAGTGAGAACTTCACAATCAGGAAGAAATGTTGAACTGTTATACCAAACCTACATCTTTACATGATCTAAGGGATCCTTTAGTCTACTTAGTGGTTAACTTTAGCAACATCCCCAATACAACTGTTAACTTTAATTGTCTTAGTAATCCTTTTTATAGAGTTGGACTTCCAGACTCACCTGTTTCCAGTTCCTGCTTTGATTTGGCCCATTCATGGAGTACTAGATTGCTCACTGACTGAGTAGGAGGAGTTTGTGCAGTTGCTAATACTTTTTGTTGCACATGGATAAATATATACAGTATTGTAGAGGTTTGATTATAAAATAATTAACAAACAGTATATTTGGGTTAACACAGGTAAACTCTACATCTGGCTTATTTGATTTTAGTCAGGTTGGTTCATGGGGACCCTAGTTAAAGGGTGTATGCCAAACTCTTGGTATTATGCTCCTGAGAGTCATAAGTATAGTCTTCCTGGTACACTGTACTCTCTCAAAAGCTTTAAATGTTGGCATGCTGCCATCTGTCAAACATCAATGGTCTCTTTGGTTAGAATGACAAAAAGTTGAGATAATGCATGAGCATGAGGACACCATAACTATGAATAGCATGTTGAGACTGGAAATATAAAATAACAGTAACTTTTAGTAGTTGTGGTGTCCTAAGTTGTGGCCACACTCTCACTTAGGTGAGAGCCTAATCAAAAGAGAAGAATTGTTAAATAAAATTTGTGGGAGAGCTGGGCTCGGTGGCTCAGCCTGTAATCCTGCACTTTGGGAGGCCAAGGTGAGTGAATTGCCTGTGCCCGCAGTTCGAGACCCGCCTGGGCAACTTAGTGAGACCTCATCTCCACAAGAAATCAAAAAAATTAGCCAGGCGTGGTAATGCACACGGGTAGTTCCGGCTACTAAGAAGGCTGAGGCCGAAGCATCTCCAGAGCCCAGCAGGTCAAGGCTACGGTAGCTGGGAGCATGCCACTGCACTCTAGAATCTGGGTGACAGAGTGAGACTCCAACTCAAAAAAATATGTAAATAAATAAATACATAAATTTGTAGGAGATCAGTGATGGACAAGGCTCCTGAACTATGTCCAGTAGACAAAACCACTGAGTCATTTATGCCAAATGAAACTAGCTTAGAGTATATTTATATAGAAAATAGATGAGTTTTGGTTAGTTTCAGCAGGTGAGCTATAGTTAATCATGTTAACTGAAACTGATTTCATAAAATTAATCATGAAACTGATTCAAATAAAGCTACAACCAATTAATTTCTATACCCCACTTTCATTTTCTATCCATAAATACTGTCTGACCTCAATGCAGTCCCAGAGTTCTCTGAATGTGTTCTGGGCTGACCAATTCCAGAAGTGTGAATAAAAGTCAATTAAGATCTTCAAAATAATTTTTTGTAATTTTGCTTTTAAACAAACATATATATGCACATTTGCACGCATGTTTGTGCATTTCATATATATTACATACATATGTTTCATATATATTACATATATGCATATTTGCATGTTTCATACATGCTAAATACATAAATATATGCAAATTATAAAGCTGAACACACACACAATTGAAACAGAATCCAATAAGATTAGGTAATAGATCTCCTTTAAGCTAGAGGTTCTTCATCCTCCTTTCAAAATTTTTTGTTGAAGAAACTGGATCTTTTATCTCATAGCATTTCTCTGCAATCTAGATTTTGCTGTTTTTAATTCTATAATGTCTCTTAACATTATCTTCTGCCCCCTATATTTCTTATAAGCTGGCACATCTAGAAGTTTGATCAAATCCAGGTTCTTTTCTCTTTTTCTGACAAATAAGTTTGTATTCCTACTGAGTATATAACGTATTGTCTGTCTTCATTTCAGTAAAAAAAGATGCAAATGGTGATCAGTTACTATAATTCCTTCTTTATTTATTAGTTGTAGTGTTTCTATATAGAGGAGTCTGCCTGTCTATATGATTACCCTGAAATAGTCATTTTAGAAAAAGCAAGACAAGCACTTGATTCTTTCCCTTTATCTAATAATTTTCAAAATAGTAGCCAAGATAGAATAGGTTTCCCCCCCATTACTGTAGTTACTAACCGTGTTAATGACCCAAGTTGGCCCAGTTTTGGGATTCCTTTGAAAAGACTAGTAATCACTGAGAGTTACCTTGTTATCTAACAACACAATATATTATTCTCGTATACTTCTTGCCCTATTCATGGAATTCACCATTTCTTCAGAGAATCCTGACTTCTTCTGATGAACCTTAGCATGAATCCCCAGGATATTACTCATTGCTACTGGATGGTCATTGATTTTTGGTATTTTCAAAGGATAAATCTACAAAATCAGAAATAAATTAATTGTTTTGCTTCTCATTCAAATTCATTATTTGAAGTCTTTCCTTAATCATACCAATCTCACTCCTCCGCCTTTCTTCCAACCAAAAACATTTACTCACTTGCTTTATCTCATAGTGCTCATGTACATACACAGGCACGCAAATACATATATCCCAGTTTTCAAAACTAGCACTACCATAAAATATGACAGTGAGAAAGGTTACAATTTATTTTGCTTTTTCCTTTTTTTGGACATCAGAGAATATCTTACTGAGAATGTACTGTATAGTAAAATTCCTGTGACTTGTTAGCACTTGAAATTGTTCTCAGTGTGATTGGGATACCGGGAACTAGATATACAATGGGATTTATTTATTTCAATTTTAGTAGTTGTTTCCATGTCACTGGTTTTGTTTTATATTTGTGCAAAATGCATACACATTTCCAAAGTTAAATCCACAAAACACCCCCTTCAATAAAAAGAAGCACTGTTTATTTAAGTGTAATTCCCTCTGCTGTGCTATTTCATTTAACAGTTTATCCTAGAGATCTCTCCACGACAGTTTGTAGGTAGCCATCATTCCTTTTGATAGCTGCATAGTACTTCCTTAGATGGATGTACCATAATCTATTCAACCAATCCCTGGCTAATAGCCATTTGATTTGTTCCACTCTTTAAATTTAAAAAACAGATGCAATGAACAGCCTTGTTTTGTGCAATAAACTTATGACATATTTAATATTTTCTAGCCACATCTATTTATCTTAAAAAATTAAAAAACAGCTAAAATTATTTCAAAGAAAGAGAATAAAATGCAATAGGCTATATTACCTGCAAATATTCATTCACTTGTCCACTAAATAAAAGGGATGTCAACTTCTTCCAACAGAAAATATATAACTTCTCCAACTAATAAACCACAATTTATAATCTTATATTCAACTTGAATCAACAATAGAGCCTCAGTTTTGCTTATCTTCATTATTTTTATAGCATACTCTAGATGAAAACTGTTTCTATTCCCAGGCCCCTTTTAAAATAATGAAACTGTTTTTATAATACCCCGTTACTCTAAATCAAGTAATCCACACTGTACAACTGAGCTCACGATGCAAATATTCATCACATTAACATAAAATCAGGCAGCTGCATATATGAAAACTTTCCAAATTTTAATGACATGACATTAAGAAAAATGGAATGAACTATCACAAACTGAGAAATACACATTTCATAAAGGCCTAACAGGCTCCCAAATTGTTAAAACTATATTATAATATCATTAAAAAATAACTAGTACTTTCAAAGTAGCTACTTTTTAAATGTTAGATTTAAGTAGCAGGATTTGTCTTCATAAGTCTTTGTTATGGTGATTTTTTGGAAACAATAAAAGTATATAGCTTTGTAAAATCCTATTTGTTTCATTAAAAACATTTGAAAAAAATCCAAAAATTATGGGGCAACAGAAACATTTACACTACTTTTCTCATTATTTTGTCTCATAACCATCTTCCTGAACATTTCATTATTACTATAACATTCACTATTTGGCGTTTAAAAGCAAAACGAAGTGGGCAGGGAAGTCAACAACTAACAACTGAGGAAGTACATTAACTAAAGACAGAAGAGTATCATGCTGTTTGGAGGCAATGTGAGGAGCAGGTTCCTTTTACGAATTACTCAGTGAAGACTGTGGCAGTCTTTCTCATCTGGAGCAAAGAAAAACGGGGAATTCTGGCAGGTTATTTATAGCTGCAAACACCCACAACTTCAGCAGATCTCTCAGCCATTGTAGACAGCACTAAAGCATCATTAACACATCCTAATAAAAACTTTTCACAGGGGTTCCTTTCTCATCTACATGTAAAACTAAATGTCAGCAGGAGGCCTATAGCTTCAGGAAGCCATAAAGTAAAGCTTGAACCCAGTAATGATCTGCAGCAGGGTGTCTACAGAGACAAATTTACTTGGCTAGGATGGATCTGACAGCAAAACTGTATATGCAAAACTTCACATCATTTAAGCTACACATCCTTGGGATTTGTAGACAAAAGTATCCTTTCATGCTTCAAAAAGTCTTAACAGGCTTTTCTATATGTCCTTCTTAAAAGAGCTTCAAAGTATTATTGGTTACCATCAATATTCTATAATCTTAAAAAATCACCTGGGCACAGTATATTGTAAATAACCAGTCCCAATTTATTCTATCATTAAGATCGACTTAGGCACAGGAAAAGGTAATAGAATATTTATTGCTTGCCTGCAAGGCGTTAACAACCAAAACACGTTAAAATACATGCTGTCCTTCATTTATTTCACCAGACATGTCTGGATGAGAAACATCTGGGGATCTGTTAAAACTATGGATTCCTCAAAGAAGGGTGGTGTGGGGGCAGGAGGAGATTTTCTCCCTTCTGACTCAAAAGGAACCTCATCTTTGAATATGATATGGAAGGAATCCCTGGATGTTAGGACAGTCCCTCTCACCCCCCATCAACTTTTCTTTTGCTGGCTTCCTAACTTCATTTTTTCATGAAGCACCAATCAGAGCAAATAGGAACACCCAGGGTATGAAAAAAAGGAAATACAAGGGTGGCAAAATAAGACAAAAATAAAATAAATGAATGAAGAAAATACAGAAACTAAAATAGAAAGACAGATGAATGAACTGGCCACTACCTCCCAGTTCTAAGATGGTTTGAGTAAATGAGAAAAAACAAACAAACAAACAAAAGAACACACAACCACAAAGTTTTCAGAAACTTTGAGCTCTTTTTAACAAAATTGTGAAACAAAATGAATATTTTCTTAAAATGAGATTCAGGTCCTGTTGTTCTGAGATCTCTTAAAGCAATTACCAGTAATGCTTCCTTATTACAACCTGGCTTCTCTTCCCCTCCTAGGACACTCTAAAATAACTTCTAGCAAATCCAATTACTCAGGGTCTGAAAGAGAGGGACTCTGAACTTTGACCTTCCTTACCTTCATGTTATGCCGTTTCAGACTCACTCAGTTTGTCCTCTCCAAGAACTATGACTTTGCAGGTCCTCTCCTTCCCAGCAGCCCCTTATCACAAGATTTCTCCTACTCAAGGACATCACAAACAAAGGTGTACTACAATTCAAGTGCTATGCTCAATGGCTACTAAAAAATTATAAATTCGCAGTAATCACCCCAGTTTGTAGCTCACTTCAACACTCTTCAGCCCCTCTTACAAAGGGTCTTGGGAGCTGAGCCAGAAGCTCTATCACCAAGGGGTTTTATCTTCTGTTGACACTTCATTGTTCCCAGAGTTGGTAACAAGATCTAAGTCATGATCTAAACTAGGTCCCAACTCTATCAGACTTCACAGCTGATAATCTATACAATATAACACTTATATACCAGGTAGTAAGGTGATTAAGGGGTTATCCAAACAGAATTTTAATTACCAAAGATGTCTCATCAAAAAGGGCATTTGGGTTATTATACATTAAGAAGAATCCATAGCCGGGCTTGGTGGCTCAGCCTGTAATCCCAGCACTTTGGGAGGCTGAGGTGAGTGAATTGCCTGAGTTCGCAGGTTCGTGACCCGCCTGGGCAACTTGGTGAGACCTCATCTCTACATAAAATCAAAAATTAGCTGGGTGTGGTAGTGCGCGCCTGTAGTTCCAGCTACTTGGAATGCTGAGGCAGAAGGATCGCTGGAGCCCAGCAGGTCAAGGCTGCGGTGGCCGGGAGCGGCCACTGCACTCCGGTCTGGGCGACGGAGTGAGACTCCAACTCAAAAAAAAAAAAAAAAAAGAAGAAGAAGAATCCATTTTACAGGATCTGTGATAGAGAACTCTTTCTAAAAGACTGCTATTTTCAACTAAATATGCCTCTATCTCCTAATATGGAAGAGGGATTACTGTTTCACATTCTCAGACACTGGCTCAAGTGCCAAGAATGTTGACTACACTGATAATCCAGTCATTGTCAACCTCCAAGGAAATCCCTGGTCACTAGCTGCAGAATTGGGTTCTGGTTTGCCTAGGGTGCTGACACTATAAGATATATTACTTCATCATATTCATCATCATCCTGTCATCCTGTCCAATTTTAAGTTCCATATTAAGACCATAACCAAGGATATCTGAGAGGTATAGAAAGATCTCAATAGCACCCGGTTATGAGGTGATTAATGACTCCAAAAAGTAGGCCAATCGCCACTCTTTATTTCACACAGTCAATGCCAGACATAAAATGACAGGGGTTTGGAGAAGATCACAGAATTAAATTGAAACTCTCCCTAGGCTTTGATAATAATTCCCCCAGATATGTACCAAATATGACAAAGAAAGCATACTGGGGCTTTCCAGTTAAGGTGGGGGCGGGAGCATGACAGGGATGTGGCTGTTTTTCCCCATTCTACATAATGTGCATAAAATATTCAAGACTTTGTAATGTTTTAGGATTTGCATGTCAAGTTGCATCACAACTCTCTCTAATAAAAATCATTTGAAAAGTACTTAACCACTGGCTTTTAAAAAGTCATTAAATTCAAAACATTTATCTGAAAAACTATCTCAACTGGACTAAACTGGACCATATATTTTTAATTCCACACAAAAAGAGGAAAAGACTAGCCAAAGCAGACAATTACCGAGTATAAAATAATTTTACCTTCAACATTAATTACAGATGAACTTCAAAATGCAGATGTTACATAAGGCGAAACACTGATTTTGCATTATTAAAATAAAACTTGGATTTCTACTCCGAGCATTTTTAGATTTTAAGGTTGCCACCTTTAAAACAAGAGTTCGAACAAAGGCTCTTATGTTTAATGCAAGGAGAATTTTTAGAATAATTTTTGATAGGAATGCATGGAATTATATTGACAAGCCCCTTCTCCAAAAGACCCCTTTTCACTTTTCAAAGCCAAAACTCTCCTTTTCTTACTGCCTATCAAACAGACAAGCATGTAATTAAAACCATTTTACTAAATCTCTTTTTTAGTTTAGGTGCCACTGAAAAACTGGTACTACAATACTGTTTGAATAATGATTTCTATTATAGTCAAGTTGAATCTGAGTTGTATAAAGAATGAGTTTTACCACTGGATCACATGAAAAAATGAATCTATAAATTACAAAAATATTTATTGTCACAATTTGAAATCCACAATATGAGCACACTTAGTGTTTAGGAAACTCAGTTTCTGCAGCATCTATGTATATACTCCTCCAATGTGAAGGAATTGGCAAAACTCACAAAATGAAAAATCAAAAGTGAATTTTAAGTAAAACTCAAAATAAAAGCCCTAAAATAAGAACATCATAGAAATTTAGTTTGCTACTTGGATCTTTCTCTTTATAAACATATTTATAAAAATAAAACTTCATAAAGTGGAGAAGAAAACAAACTCCACAAACGTACTAACAAATAGATTGCAGGGATTTATATACTTCCTTGTAATGGTAATTAGCAACTTATAAAAAACTTTACAAAATCTGAAAGTAAATATGTGCATACTTGTATTGCTTATGGAACACATACTTTTGTGATTTTGTTTCTAGTGTCATTGACTAATATTTTAATAGCTTTATTGAGATATAATTCACATACCACAAAATGTACCTATTTAAAGTATACAAGGGGGGACTAAAAAAAACCCACGAAATTTAATTGTAAACAATTGTGTATTTATTCTTACATGTTAAAACTTCAGTCACCTTCAAAGTACTGATATAGTACACCATGAAGAAGCTTTTTCCACTGTTCAAAACAGTTTTTGAACTCATCAATTTTGATGCCTTTTAGTGCTTCAGCCATTTTTTATTTCACCTGTTCCACATCAGCAAAATGTTTCCTTTGAGGACTTTTGTTCATTGGGCAAACAAAAAAATACATCTCTTGGAGGTACATCAGGTGAATAGGGAGAGTGTGGCACGGGTTTTTGGTCAAAAACTGCTGAACACTCAGCATGGTATGTGGGCAGGTGAGTTCCTAAATCACCCATCATGAAATGGTCATATGTGTTAAAAGAGTCTCCAAAAGAAAATTCTATGAAGCTGAATGCAATCTCTCACTACAAGGCTGGCTGGTACACTGAAGCCAATGGGTTCCTAGAACATTTACCTAGGAGGGGAAGCTAGTACTACAAAGGGCTTGATTTCTAAAAAATAATTCCAGTTTTTTTGGGGAGTCCTCCCTAGTATGATTCAATGACTTATAGTATATTCACAGTTGTATATCTTTTACCACAACTTTAGAACATTTTCTTTACCAAAAACAAACACTGCCTTATACCTCTTAGTCACCATCTACAACTCCTCTCACCCCTCCATTCCAACTCCCTACCACCCAAACCTAGGCAACCACTAATCTTTTTTGTCTCTATAGACTTACCTATTCTAGATACCTCATATCAATGGAATCATACAATATGTGGTTGTTTGTTATTGGCTTCTTTCAATTAGGGTCATGTTTTCAAAGTTCATCCATGTAGTGCATGAATCAGTACTTTGTTTTTAATGACTGAATAATATTCCATTGGATGGGCATACCACATTTCAAGTATCCATTCTTCAGTTGATGGACATTTGGGTTGTTTTGAATTGGCTAATTTTTTTTTAAACAGCATTTCTTACCAAGTTTTACTTGACTAAAGATATTCACTCAATCAAGTTGTATAAAGCAACCTCTCCTCAAAATAAAATGTTACTTTTTGTTCAAGATTATGGTTAACAGTTTTAAATGTCCCTGACAGCCATATTTAAATATTCTTAAATAAGGTCCATCTCCATATGTGGGCCTCAATTTTCTCATTTATGTAATGATGGATTGTGTAGTTATGATGAAAAAGATTATTTCTGAGTTTGAAGTGTTAGAAACCTAGAAATTGATGCTTATAATGCAGTGGAAAGAATGATCAAAATGAAGCAAAATAAAACCTCAGTGCATTATAGTGACACCTGTCTATAGCCGCTACACAGGAAGGGAAATAGACTAATACATGTCCTGATTGCCCTCTCCTTCCTTCCTCCAATCTTTGCCAGGGACATCAATGGCTAAATAGATCCAGAAACAGAGGCCAAAGAAATCACTGATGAGTCCACACAAGTCAGCCTGCTGGGCAGGCAGGGAATAGATGTGGGGGAGCAAATAGAATATTTGGGATCCCCAACCATTCTTTTTTTTTTTTTTTTTTTTTTT
>NW_007258489.1:1733255-1843640 GCF_000164805.1 Carlito syrichta | reverse complement strand
TTATTGTAGAGATGAGGTCTCGCTGCCCAGGAGGGTCTTGAACCTGTGGGCTCAGGCAATTCACTCACCTCAGCCTCCCAAAGGCGCGGGATTACCAGGCTGAGCCACCGAGCCCGGCTATCCCCAACCATTTCAAACAGCATTTCAGACTTTGAAAGTGACTAGTAAAAGAGGAAATAAAGATATCAGAGCTGCTTGCTTATAAGGTCTCCACATTATTAGCATGAATAATGGTTATTTATAAATACAAAGAAGGCTCCAAACAGCCTAAAACTAAATACTTGTCAGTATGCATTTCTGAATCTCAAAGCTAAATTAACACACACACATACACACACACCATACACACACATACACACACACACTCATAATGTCATTAACATTGCCACTTTGAACATTCTGTACACAAATTTTATATTATTTACAAGTAATATAAAACTTATCAACATTTTTTTTTTTTTTTAGTTGGAGTCTCACTCTGTCTCTCAGACTGGAGTACAGTGGCACCCTCATGGCCACCCCAGCATCGACATGCTGGACTTTGGCAATCCCTCACCTCAGCCTTCCAAGTAGTTGGAACTACAGTCGTGCTCTACCACACCCGGCTAATTTTTTGATTTATTGTAGAGTTGAGGTCTCACCAAGTTGCCCAGGCCGGGCCTTGAACCTGCGGGCTCAGGCAATCTACTCACCTCAGCCTCCCAAAGCGCCGGATTACAAACTGCAACATTTTTTTTTAACTGAATTTACTCATTCACCAGTTGATGCAGATACTCAGTATTAAAAGTATAAGAAATGCTAACAGCAAGACCAAAATAACTTCACAGAGCCTTGCGTGGAGATTATGACACCTGTTGTCTGCACATGAAGATAATAACATTAGCTACCATCAGTCAATACTAGCAGATTTAGGAATATGCTTGGTTTTAAGAGAATTGGCAAGAAATGACCTCTAGCTGAAGAGCTGCAGAGCCAAGAATGAACCCATCATGGTGAACTAGATTCCATGTTATTTAATGAGCGACTAATCTGACACAACCTGATAGGCACTGTGCTTTTGAAAAGCTATTGAATCTTCAATCCTTTTAATAACATAAAAACCTTAGGTTAAATGGGTAGAGGACAAGTCATTTCCTATCATATGTTAAACTATCTTTATTCTCTCACTCTTTCTCTCATCATTTTTGAAGAATAGAAAGGCACAGTGTTGCCACATATTACACAGGGGGTATATTCCTGGAGCTCTCCCTTAATTCAAGATTAAGCCTGACAAAGGATTAAGGATATTTCTGTTTACTATAAGAAGTAGAGGCCTGTCACAGTGGCTCACATTTGTAATCCCAGCACTTTGGATGCCTGAGGCAAGAGGATCACTTGAGCCAAGGAGTTAGAGACCAGCCTTAGCAGTATAGCGAGAACTTGTTCCTAAAAATTAGTCAGACAAGATGGTGTGCACCTGTGGTCCAAACTACTTGGGTGGCTGAATTAAAAGGACTGCCTCAGCCTAGGATATTGATGCTGCAGTGAGCAATGATCATGTCCACTGTACTCCAGCCAGGGCGACAGAAACCCTGATTCAAAAAAAAGTGAAATCACCGTGAAAATTAATTCATCTTAACCACTTTAAAAATTATAGTAAACAAAGCACTTTTTAAAATTTGAGGAGACGTACATTATTTCAAAATTTCTGCACAAAGTTATATATATATGTATATATATATACACACATATATATATATTTCTATGACAGTATTTTCAATTTTGAAAATGTGATCACACTATAATAACAACCTTTCCTTGGCTTATTTATGTAGAATTTGACAAGCTTCTTCAAAAGTTCTTTGAGGAAACATTTTGAAAAGGTCTACATAATGATTCTTTAAGGAGAAAAAAAGAAACAATTTTATTCTGTATCTCCAGTATCCCTCTGACTCGATGGGTGTGGAATTTCTGTCTTCCAAAGGAATCACCCTCCTCATTTTATGCTCTTTTTGTGATACCATTGCCATTTTTTTCATTCCAAGTTTCACGTATTTAGAGCCAAAATACCCAGTGACAACTAACATTCTTTAACACTACTTTCCAGGGTACCTTAATCTTTTTCTTGTGGATTACTTTAAGCGTTCCTCCCTGAGATCTTAAAATTAAAAGACACCATTTGATATGTCATCCACAGATTATCAGGATCCGCTTACATGATATCTGTGTTATTAGCATACACTGAGAGAATTAGCTGTCCCATCAGAATGTGAGACACATAAAGACATCAACTATATTTTATCTTGAGGGTGGAGTCATAATGACCCTGAGTTGTGTTCAGTGCTGACATTCTGACTTTTCTGGATGCACTTTGGAAACTGGGTGCTTAGCCCCACCAGGAACTCTCCTCAAGGTACTGTTTCCCTTGGAATGCTATAAAGATGTAATACAAGTAGTCCCTCCAAAAGAGAATAACGCAGAAAAGTGAAAGTTCACTTTAAAAAACGTGAGCACATTAACATCCAAAAGAAGCCTAGTGGGCAGGGGCAGATGAAGAAACTAGTAAACTCGGCAACTAAGCAGAGTTAATCTACTTTTCATAAAATCATAAATAGGGCAGAAATCGGGGTATGCTTTGGGAATGTGACTTCAAAGTGAGCTGACTGAAACTCTGCAGGCCAAGAGTACTTATGGATACACTACCCTTTCTTAGATAAATATAAGGCACCTTGTCAAAGTAAAATTTGCATAGTGAGCTTAGTGTTTTCAGCTAGTTCTTCCATTTTACAAATCTAACTACAGATACCACCTTTATAATTTATAAAGTGTTTTTATCGTTATTATTTCCTTTGAACCCTGGGTATAATCATCCCTATTTAGTTGCTAAGGCTTGAAAAAGTGAGTAAAACTTTCCAAAGATTAGGGGTGGAATTTGTACTGAGGTGTCATTGACTCCAAGTCAGGCACTGACTCCATGGCACCAGGTTGTCTTTTGTAGCATGAGACTACAATCAGCCAGGACTAAAAGGAGCCAGGGAGAGGATTTAGGGCAAAGTGCCGAGTGCGTGCATCTGAGAAGACACCATCTGAGAAGATACCACAAACCTAGCCTCCATGCCAGGGCTGAAAACCTCTTGCAGAGCCTTCTGGAATAGCTACCGTGCGCTGGGCACTGTGAATGTATTACACCTGATCCCAGCCCTCACATAGCTCAAGGTCTAACTGGGGACAACGAAGTGTAGCCTAGCAGTTTCTTTGTTTTTTTTTTTTTTTTTTGAGTTGGAGTCTCACTCTGTCACTCAGACTGGAGTCCAGTGGCCACTCCTGGCCACTGTAGCCTCGACCTGCTAGGCTCCGGCAGGTCTGCCTTCCAAGTAGCTGGAACTACAGGTGCGCGCTACCACGCCCAGCTAATTTTTTATTTTATTGTAGTGATGAGGTCTCACCAAGTTGCCCAGGCGGGTCTCGAACCTGCAGGCTCAGGCAATCCACTCATCTCAGCCTCCCAAAGTGCTGGGATTACAGGCTGAGCCACCGAGCCTGGCTAGGAGTTTCAGGATAAATGAAGAAGACAAAAAAACAGGTAGAGAGGCTGCGAAGGGGAACATTTCAGCAAATGGTAAAAAGCACACCGTGTCACACCACGAATCATGAGCGATGCATCAGTGGCAGGATTTGGATTAAAATGCAACTAGATTTTAGCTATTTATCATTCAGGAGACATTCTCTTTTTCAATTATTTTTTTCTCCCCAACATTAGCCCACCCATTTTAAAGCCCCAAGCGTTAAAACGATTTCGTGCCAATAATTTGGAGATAATGATTTGTGTCTCCGTTCTGCCTGCATGGATCTTCCTCTGATAATTTGGAGAGAAAATGATGTGTATCTCCCCTCTTTTCAGACAGTGGCCTTAGGGATTTTATTCATTGTGGGGGCAGGGCTTTAGCTTTTCTGACAGATTTAGGAAACAGGAAGACAGGAATCCAGAATTGAACAAATCTGTCAAGCTCATTTTCTTTCAGGGTTTTCTGCCAATTTTTGCTCCCTCCCTCCTCCTCTCTCTTTTCCCCCCTTACTTTGAACAAAAGAAAGAAGTTGGAAAAATATGTATGTGCTTGTTCCTACAGGGACAGCCTTGCTCCGTGCTATTGAGCAAAAATGCAGGTGTGCACTAGCAGGAAGGTCACTCTCTGCTCCTTGGAGATGAAGCAGGAAGTCAAGAAGGAAAAGTGTGAGTGAATGGAAGAAGCAGAGAGAAGACAAGTGGTAGGGACAATTTGTCCATAACTGTCATGCCATCATCAGAGCACTGAGGACAGGAGGCTGAACTCCTGCTTCTTGGGACTGCATGACTCTGACCTTCCCCCTCCCTCACCTCTTATCTTCCCATTAGCCAGAGAGCAGGGAAAGAATTAAACCTATTTTATTGCTAAATAATTAACAAACCACTGGCATTCTGACAAGCTGGCATGCATTTTCTTAATCAGCAACCCGAGTAATTTTGTTTCTAAGCTACTTAAGATAAATACTGTCGCTTAAATATTCTAGATGAGCCTACATCCACTGCCCATTTCCTTGTAGTAGCTTGAGTGTGCTTCCTCCTCTGTGTTCTTCCTTCTAGCCCCAACTGAATGCCTTTTCACACTGAAGGATTAAACTATTAACCCTAAAGGAAATAATATGCCTACAATAGTTCCACTAGAAAAAATGATTAGGTTTATGAGACTTTCTTATCATACAATTCCTCCTCTAAGATCCTAGAAATTCAAGGCACAATAGAGGTAATGTCATTGTTCTCGATAAGGTCACCAATGACTGCTTAATTGCCAAAGTCAATGATTCTGCAGAATTCTTGTCAAAACACAGCAATATTTGACACAGAATCACTTATTCTTTCTGCCTTGAAACAACCCCCCTTTCCCCTCAGCTCTCAAGTAATAACTCTCTCCTGTTTCACTCTCATCTTTGTACCTTTTCTTCATAGTCTCTTTCCTACACTTCTCTCTTGGGTGTGGGTGTATTCCAAGGCTCCTGGATTGGATCTCCTTTAAATGATATAAAGAGCTCTCTTCCTGTCCAAGCTAATCGCCTACCTGTCCCCAAGACTAGCCTCCTGTGACCACCATACCTCATGCCTTCCAGCTTCTAAGCAGTGTTGTTTGTTTTGCTTCAGAGAGTCTGCATTCATGTGGCTCTCTCTTTCCTCTTCAGTGCACCCATCCCTCCGAAAAATGCCTACTCAACCTTGAAGACTCCACCTGGCTTGGCTCTTCTCTGTCCCTACTACCATTTGTGATCATAAACTTGTTAAGTTATTTGTCAGCAGGGATCAGTGGATCAGCCTGTAATCCTAGCACTTTGGGAGGCTGGGGCCAGTAGACTGCCTGAGTCCACGGGTTCGAGACCCACCCGGGAAACTTGGTGAGACTTCATCTCTACAATATATAACAAATTAGTCAGGCACCTGTAGTTCCAGCTACTTGGAAGGCAGACGTGGAAGGGTTGCTGGAGCCCAGCAGGCCGAGGTTGCGGTGGCCAGGAGGGTGTCACTGCACTCCAGTCTGGGTGACAGAGTGGAATTCCAACTCAAAAAAAAAAAAGTTATTTGTCCCCTAGTTCCATCAGGTCAGGGACTCTTGTTTAACCACTGTTTTCCTCAGAACTTGGTAAGTAACCAATGAAGAGTTCTGAATAATAAACTAGGCTAGACCATCATGTCCAAATGATAAAGACAAAAAACAAAACAAAACAGAACAATAATTTTCCATAAAACTTTACGTGAAACACAGGGAGGTTTTCTGAGCCTTATATTTACTATTACAGTGTGTTATTTTTCAAACAAAAATAATAAAATAACTATAAATAGTTGTTCACACACAAGGCAATAATCCTTGCTTTACACAAAGTAATATTTGAACATAGGCGTGACATCATATATTCGAAATAAAAGAACCATCAATCTTCAAAAGCATATATGAGGGAGGACCTCCTCCAAAAAAATTGAATTTATTTATTAAAAAACTGTGTATTTGTTCTTACATGTTTAAACTTCAGTTACCTTCAAAGTACTTTCCATTTAAAGTAATACACCTACTGAAATGCTTTTTCCACTGCTCAAAATAGTTTCTGAATTCATCAATTTTGATGCCTTTTAGTGTTTCTGCCATTTCTTGTTCACCTTTTCCACATCAGCAAAACATTTCCCTATGAGGACTTTTTCATCTGGGGAAAACAAAAAAAGTCTCTTTGGGCGAGACTAGGTAAATAGGTAGGGTGGAGCATAGGGATCATGCAATTTTTGGTCAAAACCTGCTAAACGGCCAGGCTCGGTGGCTCAGCCTGTAATCCCGCGCCTTTGGGAGGCTGAGGTGAGTGGATTGCCTGAAACCGTGGGTTCGAGATCCGCCTGGGCAGCGAGACCTCATCTTTACAATAAACCAAAATGAGCCGGACGTGGTAGTGCGCGCCTGTAGTTCCAGCTACTTGGAAGGCTGAGGCGGAAGGATGGCGGGAGCCCAGCAGGTCGAGGCTGTGGTGGCCAGGAGCGGCCACTGCACTCCAGTCTGGGCGACAGAGTGAGACTCCAGCTCAAAAAAAAACAAAAAAAACAAAAAAACCCCCAAAAAACTTGCTGAACGTTCAGTGTGTGCGGTGTGGGCAGGTACACGTAAATCACTCACTATGAAATGGGCAAATGTGTTAAAAGACTCTCCAGAAAAGAATTCACTAAACCCAGTTGGATTGAGTTAAACACATGCCTTTGTGTGCTTGTGCAGATCTATTTATACATACATATAGATTCACACATATACAATCATCTGAAGTCTCCATTACTGTCTTCACTATTAGTATATTAATTGTCAATAATGTCATATAAATTATATAGACAGTGACACAGGATGTTTTTTCAAAAATTTTTTTTTGGATGCACGTAAGACAGAGAGTATTGCAAGAATATCAATGAGAATCATTATGCCTGTAATTTGGATCACATTTCCTTCAGTTCGCTAGTGTAAACAAATCTTCTTCCAAATAGCCCTATTAGTAAATGAAATATTTACTACATCGATAAATTTGTCACAAAATTTACTGACCAAAAATGTTTTTAATGTAGAGAAGTTCATTTCACAAGGCATTTATTTCAAATCCTTTGTCAAGGTTCACATACAATGAGAGCCTTTAAAAAGCGTAATAAGTCAGTTTTCTAATGAGAGTTTTAAGTTTTTATTTTTTTTTTTAAATCAATATAAATACAGGCTCTCTTAGTGGACTGTTTTGTCTTGAAAATTATAAATCAAACCCTGAAGATCTAGAAAAGAAAGACACTATTTAATATTCTGTTTTTAAAACTGTCCCTTACAATGAGTCTTTCCATTTTTATATCTTTCAAGGTGGGGGGAGAGTGTTACAAAAAGGGTGACCTTGAGCCCTCTTATCTTACTAAAAACAGATGACAGAATCTACTCTTCTGAGATTGTTGTGAAGAATATAAGGTATGAGAAGCAATTGGCCTGGTACCTGGTGCACAGGAAGGGAATGTTATACATATTTATAGAATTGAGAAAGGAATCAAGTCACTAGTAGGGGGTATTATAGACTCTGGAGTGAGAGCACCTGAGTTCAAAATCAGTTTGATTTTCTATTAGCCATGTGACCTTGGGAGGTATTTACTTAATATGTCCAAGGTCCATTGTCCTTATTTGAAAAAATGAAAAACTAGTCAAACTATCACCAGGAGTTGCTGCAAAATTCAATGAGATAATGCATGCAAAGAGCTTAGCACAGAGCCTAGCCATTGATTAACTCCTTATTTCCACTGTATTAATTCCATTGGTATGTTGCGGGGTGTGTTCTGGGAGTACAAATTCTCAACAAGAATTAAAAAAAAAAATTTTTATCCATATAACAATGGTTAAAATTAATAAGAATACTTAATGATCACTTGTATTCATATGTAGAAAGAGATACAAAGTAGTCATGGAAGAGTGGACTCAATATGTAGATGACACTGTCTTCTCAAGCAAAGGTCAAGTGAGGCCATTCCATGCTGTATGAGGTCTGAGCTAGTTTGAAGAAGGAAAGTAGTGAGAAAACTCAGTCATCAAATGGTTCATAGCCACCAACATAACTGTACACTGTCACTTTCAACAAAATATCACTATCCCTGACATTAAATTAACGGTCTAATTCAAATTTTAATGGCTCTTTAGCTTTCTGATGTGTGGTTAAAATTACTTTACTTTTGCAATTTATAAGACATGTTATAAGGTTTTAACTAGTTTTATCTTTTGCATGTTTATAATTAACATGATACAATTTAAAATCTTAACTAAAAGAAGCCCTTTTGTTTCTTAAGCTTGAGAAGACTTGTTTTTCCAAAAAAAATGTGTTATGTATCAGCTCTCTCACAAAATTATGCCTAAACAATTCTGCTAATCTTTGATATATGAAAAAGAATTGTGGAAATTAAATGATGTCATGCACAGAAAGTACTCTACATAGGACCTGTCACTGGCCCTCGGTAAAGATTTATCTTTATCATTATCATAATTATCCTAATCATCATCATAATCATCCATAAAAGTATCTTCATTTTCTACTTTAGTATCCAGGGGAAAAAAAACTGATGTGTGGTTAAATAGCTTGCATCAAATACACAAACTGGCCATAAATGTTCATTTTACCTTTCTTATTTTAAATAGTTATTGTTGTTCTGGGACACCGGCCACACTGCTTGCCATTTTAAGTCCACTAAGACCGGTATCATTGGAGAAAATAGTCAGTGAATGAATTACATCATAGATGTAGAAAATCTCCCAATTGAACAACATGAAACCTTATAAAGAAAGATGTTATCAGATCAGAAATTAAAATAAACCGGGCTCGGTGGCTCAGCCTGTAATCCCGCACCTTGGGAGGCTGAGGTGAGTGGATTGCCTGAGCACGCGGGTTCGAGACCCGCCTTGGTGAGACCTCACCTCTACAATAAATAAATAAAAAAATTAGCCGGGCGTGGTAGCACGCGCCTGTAGTTCCAGCTACTTGGAAGGCTGAGGTTGAAGGATTGCCGGAGCACAGCAGGTCGAGGCTGCGGTGGCCGGGAGCAGCCACTGCACTCCAGTCTGGGCGACCGAGTGAGACTCCAACACAAAAAAAAAAGAAATCAAAATAAGATCGAAAGAAACCCTTTAATAAAAGAAATCACTGGTACAAGATCATCCAAACATTCCTGCACATATTAGACCAAAGCATTCAATTCAGTTAGTACTGTCCAAAATCCCGGAAATGTCATTATTTTTTTTAACTCTAAAAATTCTCCAACATCAACAAAGAAAATAAAAGAAACTGAAAAATCTTTCTCCTGTGCCCAAAGAAAAGAAACAGTGGTTCACTAACATTTATTCTCCTTCCATAAAGTGTAAGCTCTGCAAAATTCCAGACAGCAAATCAAATCTGTGGCCATTGCAAAGGAGGCTGAACTTAGTTACCAATTTCAAGACTGATTAACCTCTGTTGAGAGAACACCAAAGTTGGATATAAACTTTGTACAAAGAGACATCGCACGTATTGTGAGTACTTGAAAAATGTCCTTCATTCAAGATCTATCATATTACTTGTGCATATCTGCTTGACATGAAAACAGAGCTCAAAGTTAAAATCTCAGAATGTGTTTCTCAAGACCCATTCTATGGCCCCAAACTCTTCAGGTTAACTGAAGGGATCCTCCAGATGTGAGAAAACTTTCCAGATCTGCCACTGAAACCTCTGTATTGGGCAACCACTCTACTGACTTAATTCACATAAGGAAAGTAGTGATGTACACACAAATGAAAATGGAGATTTATTAACTTAAATGTCTTGAAAGAAAGAGGATATCTGAACATCAGCAATGGGGCAGGTAGAATGTTGGGGAAGAACTTAACTAAAGACAGACTGAGGCAGCAAAGGCCATAGTTAGTAACACAGTGAGATATTTCGGGTGATTATCCTTTGACTTCAGGACTAAGCACCAAATCCTTAGAATGCTAGTGTGGGCCCTTTCTGACCTTAACCCTCCGGCTTCACCTCCCTCACATTTGATATTTCAGCTATACTAATTTTCCCTACTAATACAGTGTTCTTTCAAGCACCCAAGGATTTGCACATTAATCTTTTTTTTTTTTTGACCTGAAAAACTCCTACTTATCTTTCAAGACCCTAGGAAAACATTTCAACACAAAAGCTTTTCATACCCTTCTGCCTCAGCAATTTAATCCCAGTCTTTCATGCACCCAAAGCATGCTGCTTACACTTTCATTGTGAGCAAGCTTATTTCACATTTGGTTGAACAATCAAATTCGTGCTAACTTAGACAGGGACTTTTCCTCTGGACATTAATAACTTCATTCCTCCACACACTAATAAGAGAGCAGAGCCTACCTTAACTGTCATTATTTGCTTACCCTATTTTACTAATGGACTTTTGCTTCCTTAAGTCTTCAAGAATGTTTTTTATTTATCTCTGCATCTAGCAACTTAGTAAATCCCAAACAAATATTTGCTAAATAAAACAGTGAAATAGCATCACATTTTAGCTACCTAAATTGTCTACAATTAGTACCTGTGCTTAGTTTAATTTCTCAGAATGAAACTGCATTAAGTAATTCCCCTCCTAATTTGTAGATAGGGACAAGCAGTATTTCTCATTCCCCTCCCCACCAATTTATAAAACCTCTTGCTCTCAAATCCTTTTTTCTATTCTTTTAATTTCTCCATTAATTCTTAAAGTATGGCAATATATGTAGAAAGTGATATTTTACAAGAGAGGCACAGCAGAAGTTTTACATGATTTCCAACCCTGTATGGGTCTGAGTTCTGTCTGTATACAATCAGAATACATATTCAGCTGTATCTGGGTCTCTGTAATTATTTGGTATTCTATAGCTATGTACTTTCCCTTGACGTAAATTATTCTTCTTTTTAAGAGATCGCAGCTTTGTTTCATAATTCCACTGAATATTTTTTCTTTCGTAGAATGAATTGACTTAAAAAAAAAAAAAAGCCAGGCAGAGAAAAGATAGGACATTATGGTTAAAGGTTTAAAGTGGTGAAGAGGCTGGGCTCAGTGGCTCAGCCTGTAATCCTGCACTTTGGGAGCCGAGGTGAGTGAATTGCCTGAGCCTGCAGGTTCGAGACCCGCCTGGGCAATTGGCAAGACCTCATCTCTACAATAAATCAAAAAAATGAGCTGGGTGTGGTAGCGTGCGCCTGTGTTCCAACTACTTGGAAGGCTGAGGTGGAAGGATCACTGGAGCCCAGCAGGTCGAGGCTGCGGTGGCCAGGAGCGGCCACTCCACTCCAGTCTGGGCAATAGAGTGAGACTCCAACCCAACTAAATAAATAAAGTGGTGAAGACTCCCAATTCCTGTCTGCCATGAGAAGGGGAAAGCCATGTCAAACAGTACATTGTCCTGAAACCACAGACCTGCATTGTCATGGCTATGCCCCAGGATGTAGACTCTATTCTAGTACATCATGTGAAATGTGTCATATGATCATAGGGACTTAACCATTTTTTAAAAATTGGCACATTATTTTATAAGCAATTTTTTAAAGGTGCAGAAAAAGGGGAAGAAAAAAATTTCAACAAAGGGAAACAGTAGGCCAGAAAAAAATCTTCTTGCGTCTAACACATAAATTCAAATTTTCTAGAATGGCATTGCTAGAATGTGATTCAGGGACCCCAAAGAGCTTTCAGATTCCTCAGGAAGAGGACACAGGGCTGATATTCAAAAAAAAAACAAGAATGTCCTGGTAATTAATTTACCTGAAGGTAGAGGAAAGACAAGACCCTGAGGGCAAAGCAAAAACCAAAATGACACTGGCTTTAAGGCCAAAGAGAGAATTAGCAATGAAGAGTGAAGGTTGATTACCTGAAATCTAACACAAGCCCAGAGGCCTCACAGCAATGACTCTGAAACTAAGAATAACACCAGAATACTGAAAGCTGTTTTTTTCTTGTCCCATTTAATAAGGCAACTTGAAATATCCTCTATTCCTGTTCAAAAGAAATTAAAATTCCACAGCAATGATGTTAAAACACAAGTATACAATTCTAATGGGTGTCTGTTCTAAAGATGCCTCACTTTGTAAATTTTAAAGTTGTGAGCTGACAGCACATAAATATAATAATTAGGTCTTTCAAAAATTAACAAAGTACAAAACAACAGAGAAAAAATAAGTAGTTTTTAAAAACCTAAAGCCTTGGATTATGAAAAAAATGTTGAAATAAATTATCACCAATCTTAAGAGAGCTGAATTTTGTTTGTGTAATGCTTATAGCTTATTTGTGAAATGATGCTCATTCTAAAATTTAATCAAATGACCAACCTAATTTAAGAATTGTGTAGAAGATTGGGAAAGATCCAATTCTCCTTCACTATCAGCTATTACTGAGCACCTTGAATAGTCCACAGCTTGTCATACAAGGAAAAATAACAATATGCAGAAGAGCTCATGACTCTACTTACACCAGATTTCCTGCAATGTACAAGTTTCCTATAAGCTTAGTAGCTACTAATTACTGGAAAGCACAGCTGTGCCTACGTTGGCACCTTTTTTCAAGCATTCCTTCCACCTTGAAAGTCTTCTTTTCCCAGAAGCAAGCAGCCCGCTGAGCAACTATGTGATGAAGAGTAAATGACTAAACTCTGAGTCTTAGCTCCCTCAACTGGGAAAAGACTGCTTGTGAGGCTTAACCACACGCAAAGGCCTAGCATGACTTCTTGTACGTCACAGGAATTAGTACACATACTCTCATAATTCAAGATCCAGTTCAAGATGCTATTCATTCATCTAGGTCAGGATAAGTTCTCCTTTTCTGGATTTCTTTAACGCTAACAATTTAGTATTTAATTGCCTTTTAATTGTTTACTTACGTTAGAAATTCTCCCTAGCTGTACTGCATACCAGTAGGACAGATCTCATACTACACACTGAAGCACTTCCTAAAGTTTTAAGCAAAATAAATACTCATTAACTCATTTATCCTTGAAGGTCTGAGAAATCCATTTTTTAAAAAAGCTAGATATTAATAACAATTTTAGAAAATATTTTAAAATAATAAAAATAATCCTACACAAACGGGCTATTTTAAGTCTTTTATAAACTAGTTGTAACACTTTTTCTGAAATGCTTTTCGAGTCATGATCTTATAAATCTTTCATTTCTTAGAACATGCTACAAAAGTAGATTTTTGCCACTGTATGAATAAAGTACATTATCAATTGCATTATTTTCCCTTATGTGTAACAATGCTTCACAGGGAAATACTAACTGGCTTCATGATTGTTCATAAGATATTCTCAAATAATGATGATGCTGCATTTATAAAATTGATTCTCTTCTATGCCTCAGCATTAGTTCAAGTCGATAATGGTTTAATAGTTAGCTCAGTGACTGCTGAACTTCATATATAACTTAGCATTAAGGTAATAAAATATATGCGAATAATGTTTGTCACAGATGATATATTTTAGAATGGGGTATTTCATCTGATCAAAATATATAGCATACGCAAGGAAGGAAGAAAGAGTTCAGCCTTTTCCTCCTTGTCATCTCTTGAACATCATCTTTTTCATGATCAGTTCTCCAAATCACATAACCAAGACCAAGCTTAAGTTCATAGCCTTGTAAAATCTTTCTATTAACGACTGACAAGATTTCTGCAACCAAATGACAGATTCAAATGTTTTCTACTTATTATAAAGATTACTGTCAATTTAAGATTTCCAAAACGTTTTTTAAATGGCAACTTAATACTTACAGACATAGTTACATTTCTTCACTAGACACATCATAGCAAAGGTTCATGCTAACAAAAGTATACAAGGTTCTTAAGTATTTTTGCCACACCAAGGATTTTAATAGGCACCCCATCCAAAAATTAATTTACAACTTTTCCTACAAATTGCTCAAAGATTCACAAAGCAATTCTTACCATCTCATTAATCCTGTTTTATATTAGCTTATAAAATGGTGCATTACACATGTTGTTTTATGACCACATAGCTATTCCCTAAATGGTGACTGTCTTAATTGTACTTAAGCTTTGATTTCTTGAACATAATGAAAATATACTTTTTAAAAAATCATTATTTGGGAGACAAAGAAAAAGAAGAAGAAAAATCCTGTCAATTCCCATAGACAAGAGTCAACATAATTTCTTAAGAAGAATATGCAGACTGGAATGGTGGCTTGTGTTTGTAGTTCCACTGTTCTGGGAGGCCGAGGTGCGAAGAATACTTGAACCCAGGAGTTTGAGGCCTCGGGGAACAATGATCATACCACTGCACTCCAGCCTGAATGACAGAGTAAGACTATGCCTCTAAAAAAAATAAGAGTATTTCAGTACCGATGTGATCTGTGACCACTGGGTTAGTGTTTGTGTTCTTCACAGTGAACTAAACTAACAGCATTTAAAAATACCTTGTGATCAGCCTAAAAGCAAGCAACAATTTATGCCAACCAAACAGAAAAGAATGCTGATATCGAATTCCCTGCCTCTGGACTTCCGACTTCCTAGGGGAGAAGGCCTGGTAAAACATGCTTGTTGCTGTTGATCTGGTTGCAGAGCTATTCCTTCAATTAGCTCCCAGAGAAATGGATAGTATAATTAACTACTGATAACACCCCCAAGAAACTCATTCTCAGCATCAGACCAAGACTGTAGAAGTACCTTGACTGAATTTTATATTTTATTGTCCCAGTCTACCCTATGCTGGAGATATTAATGAATAGACAAAGAGCTAAAAGGCACTTGGTAAATATAAAGACTAAGAAGAAAAGGAAGGTCTTTGATCCAACACAAACATAGCTAGCCTACAGTTTGATAAGAAGCACTGTTGTACCCAGAAAATCAGGGACTCCACCGGGTTGAGGAGAAAACAGTGAGAGAGAAAAAATTGTTTTTTAAATCTTTCAAACACAACTTAAAGAATTATGAGTTATTAAAAGTTGGAAAAGACTTTAAAGATCATCTTATGAATGAGGCAACTAAGATCCCCATGGTAACTGACTTGCCCAAGGTCACAAAGCTAGTCAATTGCTAAACCAGAACCCAGGCTTGTCTGATTTTCTGGCCGAGATTTGTGACATCAATTCCCTGCACCTTTATGAAGTTTGATTTGAATATGCTCTCTCATTCGTAAAAGGTATGATAAATTGTAAGGCTGATTGAAAATATAAAAACACACACTACAGTCAATTGAATTAAATCATGCTTGTCTGCTGAGGCGAAGAAAAACAGGAACAGATAGCACAAAATCAGGGCTGGCAGTCATTGTCCTAAATCCAGTATTTTGAGAAAACACTACAGTGGCTCTGTCATCAACTCCTCACACTCACATTTTCACATGTGAAAATGGGGTGGGAGGGTAGGGTATTGGGCTTAGTGGGTTCTACCTCAGTCTTGCTGAGTTCAGCAGAGAGCAATTTTGCCGAGTTTAGAAAGCTATGTCCCGCTTGGTTCACATAGAATCTGAAGCCTGTCCTGGGTAGCCAATAAGTAAATCAGCCATGAAGACTTTTGTCTGACAAATTCAAATGATCAAATACTAACAACATGAGACTCAATACTAGGAGCTAGCATACATGAATCCTATTTAATGATAGGTATACCTGTTAGCCTCTGAGCTTTTACAAATATTATTCAAAGGCAGTGCCTATCACTTCTACGTTGCTTGAGAGACAGCAAGCAATACTAAGGACAAAATTCAATGGGGCAGAGTCTGCAAAAATGTCACTGAGCTCTAACACAGCAAGGAAGAGATTTCTCATTTTGTTTGTTGCTATTATTTATTTGCTGTTTTTGATGAGATGACTCAGGTACAAAATAATAAGAATAGTAAAAGTCGCCAAGATTTCAGTAGTTTTTTTTTTTTGTAACTTCATCAATGGTCAAGCATCTGAGAAACAGCCAGACAATCTCCTTAAGAAAGCCAGTTTAAACACTGATTCACAGAAATTACTTGGAAGCAATATGGCAGCACAGAAACAAAACAAAACAAAACAAACAAAACACACAGAATGAAAAGAACACACACACACACACACACACATAATAAAATATAAAATATCAAGGTCCCAGTCTGCTCTTACTAACTTACTAGCTAGCTAAACAACCATTTCTTCCATTTTGGCCTCCTCCTTCAAAACTGTCCATTCAGCAAGACCCTAAAACTGTGATCCACACAGCAAAACACCATCTCTCATTTTTTTTTTTTGAGTTGGAGTCTCACTCTGTCACCCAGACTGGAGTGCAGTGGCCGCTCCCGGCCACCGCAGCCTCGAACTGCTGGGCTCCAGCGATCCTTCCGCCTCAGCCTTCCAAGTAGCCGGAATTACAGGCATGCGCTACCATGCCCAGCTGATTTTTTGATTTATTGTAGAGATGAGGTTTCACTGCCCAGGCGGGTCTCGAACCCACGGGCTCAGGTAATCCACTCACCTCAGCCTCCCAAAGGCGCGGGATTACAGGCTGAGCCACCGAGCCCGGCCACCATCTCTCATTCTAACGCAGGCAAACAGAAGCTTCTGCAGAAAACTTTTGCTGTGCTTCTCCAATGCATGCCTTCAGTCCTAATCTGGTAACCAGTAACCATGAAGTTTTTTTGTTCTTGGTATAGCTCTTTCTCAAGTTCCCTCAAGGACCATGCTGAACCTTCACTAGGCTCTGGCCCAACCCACAGTGGTTTCATCTCCTGCTCTTCTGTTAAGATCAGCCCCTGGTCAGAGGTCAATTCCTTTACTCTACTAACCTAACTAAAACATGTGGGAAGACACACCCATCCCCAACTCCAGTAATCCAGTCGGAAGATTGTCTCCTGCTGGGAATTCACCTCCCAATTGGGTTTTTGACCCTGACTTCATCTAGAGCAGAGATAACCACCAACCCTTTCTATTTTTCAAATTCTCTCTTTAAACTCCTTGTATACAAACCATAAACTTTTTAAAGAATGGTCATTTCCTCTTATCTTATCTTTGTGCACTTCTCAGCTCTCAAATCTTAATTAATTAACACATAATTCCCATGTCATGGCTCTTCTCACTCATCTCGGATGATTGCCTCCATTACCATATGGTATCAACAATTAATTTCCCACTGGTGACTCCTACATCTGGACCTTCTAGCCAAGACTTAACCTCCGTCCTTAGAATATCATGTTCAAATGCTGACTGATGTCATGAACACGAGCATCTCAAAGTCAAACTTCTTATGGAAATCATCAACTTCCTTCTCAGTCTGGTTCTGAGCTCTCAATTCCTTTTCCCAGAACGGGAATCAGTCAGTAATCCTTGAATCCCCAGCGCATAACACTATGTTTGAGATTTAATAAGTACTTGCTGTGCTGAATGAATGAACTGATTAATTACTTGTAATATTGTAATTTCCTATGAAATTAGTATTTGGGCCATGTGAACTAATAACATGATAACCAGTGCCATAGCATACAGGTTATCAACTCCCACTATACTCATCTTCTCTAAAGGAGCATAAAAATATTATCTACCTGGAACTGTGTTCACTGCTATAGTACAAACTTGTTTTAAAAATGAATGATAATTAGTGACCAGAATATAGGACCTTTGAGATCATGTTAATTGTTGCCTAACACAAGGGAGAACTTCACTCTTCCAGCAGGCAGAAACAGTGCCGCTAAATTCACTCGAAAACAACCTAGTTTGCAATTGAGAAGTTGATACAATTAAGAATATGTGTTTATACCAGTTCTAAAGAAGAGATTAATGGGATTATTATACTACTTTCCTATCCTAATGAAGGAGCTTTTTGGTTCTAGAACTAACCTACAGTCCTTTCTAACATTGGAATTCCACAGTTCTACAGTTATTGTTATACTTAAGCAATTCCTCTACTTCTGCTTAATTCCTTAAATCTCCTGGTCAAACTTTGCTAATGTCTTTTATATAGTAACCCTTCATTGTTTCTAAGTAAATGGTCTACTTACTTATTCAATCATGTTAGAGTCCTATGGTCACCCACTGAGAGAGACTGTGCACATAATCAAAATCTTCAGAGTGTAATCAGGAATAGAAAAGATGGGAATATTTCCTTTAGTGTGGGCCAGCCTCACATCCTGTCAAAAATCAGGACCCTATGAATTCTTTGGGGATATTGACCATGGTTCTAAATAGTATATGAGTCTGGACAATTACAAATGTATGTTTTTGCTTTTTGCTCACACACAAGACACACTAGGGGCTTGCCTCAAGTTGAATGGCTTCTTGTTTTCACTCAGTTTCCAGCCTATGCTCTCATCTCATTAGAATTTCTGTATCCTCTGGTCTTGTAGAGTTCCCTTTACCTTCTTTTGTATCAGACAAAAGATGGTAATTTACGTCTAATTAACGGAACTGAGTCATAATGAGTTCTTTTCTCTTAGACAGCACTTGAATGTCCAAAATAACCAGAGAGATTGGGCTTTTTAGTCTTGCTCCAGTTTAAGGTTTTAAAATACAATGCTTTCATTCAAGCCTCCTACTTTGCATACAGTCAGAGGGCTGGAGGTTATCCACATTGTGAAATTCTTTGGCTAGTTATGGCCAGAGTGATTGAATGGCAGGCAGACTGATTTAATATTTTCTGCTAAAACCGTTGAAACAGTCAAACTTACGACTGCATCCTTTTTATGTCTCTTACTTGTTCTTTGAAATGCTATCTTTTGCCAGTTGATGAATTTGATAGCATTCTTTATGAGATCAATTTCCTTGCAAAAGTTACAAAAGACAGAATGAAAGACAAGTTTGATGCAAAGCACACCAAGGGCTGTGCATCTGTGTGAAGGGAAGCATGATAAAGCATCAAGCGGTTCTACCCACATCATGATGAGGGACAAAGATGTAACGATGTAAACACAAATCTGCCTAAAGAAAGTGAAAGCACATGCTCCAACAGGAAGAGTAACTGGGTTAAAGGACTCAAAGCATCTTCTTGCTCTCTCACATGCCAGGGTACTTTAAAATACCCTCTATACATGCTGGCATGCCAACACAAATAAACCGCAAGGTCTGAACTCCACTGGCATTGTGCCGTCCCGAAATGCCACCAATTAGACACACAGGGTTTTTACTTCTGGGACCATCTTCATCCAAGCTTTTTATTACATTGGGTTAAGGAGAAAGAAAATAATACTTTTCTCTACACCTCAAATACCTCAAAATCCAAATATGTATTCCTTTGATAGAACATTGTTATATTTAAAAAGTTGTGGCAAGCACTTAACCATCACCATGCTCTGCTGAAATACAAATTCACCTCTGCTCCAAACGCCACAGGCTCAGTCACTCAAAGGAAAAAACAAAACAAAACAAAGCAACAACAAAAAAACAAGGCTGACCAAACTTTCATCTTGAGAACCCTGGGACAGGAAAATTATAGCTGTATTACACAGAAGGACAAGCAAACTGGTCTGCAAGATATGCAGATTTTTTACTGTTTGTCTCATCTTTTTTTCTGCCCCTCAAAGAACGCAGACTGTCAAATCTACACAGACAAGCTCCCTAACAGATATGCTTGATTTGTCAAAATGGAAAGATGACCCTTCGGTAACTAGGCTGCTTGGTGAAAAATATTAGACCAGACAGAAAGTCAGAGAAAATTAAATACTACCTTGATTAATTAGGCTTAATGGGTGAGAAGCAACTAATTTATAACATTGAATTGACAAAAATAGGTTAAAGAAAAAGGATACTGTTTCACATTAGAGAAAAGTACAATTTCTTTTCCTTTTTTGTTTTTGTTGAGGTGGGGAGGAATATAGTAATACTAAAAAAAAATCAACTACATTTTTGAACATATAAACAAAAATCACCATAGGCCTTTTAAAACAACTGTCCTTGCCCCTTGAAGACTCAGAATCTAATGTGACAAATAAAACATACATTAGAAGCTCTGAACATGCAAATGAGTTTGAAAGTTAATTTACAAATCTGACACTTGAACCACAATTCTTTTCATTCAAACCAAATTGAAAATTATTGGCATATCTCCAAGGTACCTCAGATACCCTTTCTAAATGATAGGAAAGTGAATTAACAGCACAAGGGACCTCAAAATTCTGCCTTCTAGCATGTAATCGAAGGCATGCAGACCCTGAAGGTGATGGAGAGGAAAGGTCCTGAGGTGTAGGTCTGTCAGTAAGGGGTCTGGTGAACCGGAACCTCCCAAAGGAGGTAGATAGAGGAAAAAGGGTTGCCAGCACCAACAGCTCCCTTCACCTCAGGGGTGTGGAAGGGTTCCTATGGAGGTGGGGTCGCTCCATGACAGTCACGTTGTGAGAAAGTCAAGTGCTTTTAAACTGGGGGTCATCTGTACATGCAAAAGATAGCCACCATATGAAACAACATGAGTGCAAAGTGAATGGAAGCAGACACCACATATCGAAAAAGAAAGCACAAAATTCTATGCTGTGTCAGGAGAAGACTGCAGTGCAAATTCAAAGGGAAGCCGAACCTGACTTAAAACAAATTAATACTTAGATTATTACACTTAAGTAAAATTTACAGAAATAGCCATTCTCGAAGAGCTTCGGAAACAAAAACCTACGCAGTATGAGTTTTATTCATTTGTGCTTTCTCATAACTGAATACAAGTAGAACAGAAAAGAGAGGAGGAACAGAGTTCAATGACAGATCAGGAGCGTGTCATCCCCTGTACTTGCCACTCAACCCTATCTACACTTCAGAAGAATGTTTTAGAATAAAGAAGATATAAATAGAAACTTCATGAAAACCTAAATGCCAAGCCAACTTCTTTCACTCTAAGCCGGATAAGGACACCACTAGCTGATAATTTTCTGGAAAAAATATTTTATTTGGCCTCAAATAAAAGAGTCAGAAACACAGTCGGGCTCGGTGGCTCAGCCTGTAATCCTGCCTTTGGGAGGCTGAGGTGAGTGGATTGCCTGAGCCCGCAGGTTCGAGACACTCTTGGGCAGCAAGACCTCATCTCTACAGTAAATCCAAAAATCAGCCGGGCGTGGTAGTGCATGCCTGTAATTCCGGCTACTCGGAAGGCTGAGGCGGAAGGATCGCCGGAGTCCAGCGGGTCAAGGCTGCGGTGGCCGGGAACGGCCACTGCACTCCAGTCTGGGCGACAGAGTGAGACTCCAACTCAAAAAAAAAAAAAAGAATCAGAAACACAACGAAAATCCTTCCAAAGAATAAATACCACAGAAAAATCAAACAATAATACAAAGTCACAACTTCAGAAGAAATAACCAATTACATACATTTCTTTACATTAGAATTATATAATCGGCTGGGCTCAGTGGCTCAGCCTGTAATCCCAGCACTTTGGGAGGCAGAGGCAAGTGGATTGCCTGAGGCTACGAGTTTGAGACCAGTCCGGGCAACTTGGCGAGACTTCATCACTACAATAAAATAAAATTAAATTAAAAAATGCGCAGGGCGTGGTAGCACGCGCCTGTAGTTTCGGCTACTTGGAAAGCTGAGGGAGAAGGATCCCCAGAGCCCAGCAGGTCGACGCTGGGGTGGCCGTGAGTGTGCCACTGCACTCCAACCTGGGCAACACGGTGAGACTCCAATTAAAAAAAAAAATCATATAATTTTCATGTTATGATCTTTATAGTCACAGTAATACTTCCTGGATGTAAGACAATTTTTAAATGGGTATTATGCCTTTCTATATATTGGCATATCTAGTTTTCATAAACTTTTCTTGCCAAAAAGTTGCATGTAAATTCATGGTCTGTTAATAGTTTTTGAATTATTTAAGTAATTTAAAGCAATTTCAATTGCAATTTTGTTTAAGTCCAACAATCTTTTCTAAAGGAAATGAATATATCTAAAGTAACCCATTTCCTAACTGGTCATATCTGTAACTGATTTTCTTAAAGCAAGATCAGAGGAAGTAAGGTTAGCTGAATTCATGATTAGTATTCTTACTAGGTCTTATTCCAAGAGATGCATTAGCAACACATATTTAATGGGGACCTATTACCCGCAGGTATGTGAAGGTGCCAGGAATGCAGTATGAAACAGTACAAAGCCTGATTCCTGCCCTGCTAGAGCTCTCCACATTTCAGATCCAGGTTTAGCAGACAGAATTTTCAATAGCCACTGTGAATTGTGTTTTGCTAAACGATTTGATTGTATCCTGTTAGTAAATCTTTGAGATTTCAGTGATAAAGAACTAAAGTGCAGCTTGCATGCTTCAAATAATTATTGGATGTCATAGCTGTAAGGACCTTGGAGATCAATTAGTCTGGCTGTTCCTTTCTTTTTTAGTACAAGTGCTAATTTTTAATTTATAAACAAAACAGAACTACACAAAAACAGAACTATGCAGACTCCCCACATATTAGCAATTGTTCTTTCTAGCATCTGTTGACTGACACCACATAATGAAATAACTACTGTGAATTCAGTGTGCTTTTAAATGCATGTGTATTACATTCATCACAATAACATCTAAATTAATTTGTTTCACAGTGACAAATGTGTTGTATCGGCTGACATATGGATTTGTGTATTGGACAATAATTCTGAGGTCTCTCAAAAGCAAGAAAGGCAAAACATTTTATCCATCTCCTTCATGTCATTGTTGAAGGCCAGAGACAATTCCAAGGTCACACCACTGGCAAGCAAGAACAGTGAGGACCATAACTTCCACCCAGGTAGCATCCACAAACATCTGCTCAGATGGTACTCACAGCTTTCCTCCCACATAGGATGAACTTCCTCCAGCTACAAAATTCAAAAGTTATCTCTGTGTCCATTTATTACAGTTTATTCCAGCAAACTCTTGGCAATGCTATAAATGCTTTTCCCTTTCAACCTTATTGTAGATAAGAACTTAACAAAAGCTAAAATACAACTTCAGGGCAAAAGACAGATTTTCTTTTATTGTACTGTATAATGTTGTATCCATCATGGCCTAAAATACCCACAAGCCAGTATAATATTTCTAATGCAACATGTATCTTTCTGGTTTAGGGAACAACAACAACAAAAAAATTCCTTTTATTCCTTTTCACTCTGCCTACAACAAGAACATTGAGATAATAGAGATTAAGCCTTAAGTTTCTATATCCAGTAGTGGTTGAATCACAAGAGGACTGAAAAAGCATTTGTCTCTACACGCTAATACCCAATATGTTAGTCCTTCAGGCAGTTTACATTGATTTTACATTTAATTGCATAGGTTGACTTTCCCATATTTTCCAGGACAAAGTTGTAAAAATGAAAGGCTCTAGATGTACTCTGCTATGAAGTCAGAAGAAGAAAGTAAATTTAAGAGTACTGGCTTCTGTAATACTTTTATGATTGCAAAAAGTTTTGTTTTGCTTTTTCTACTAGAAACTGACACTGGAGATCATAAACCAAATTGAGAGCAGAGATGATAAAATTGTACTTTCTCCCCTTTCCCTCATTGCCCCTCCTCTGTTCTTAAATTACTTTGAGAAACAGGAAGAAAATGAAAACACCCTCTGACACTTAAATGCCTTTCACCTACTCTGTAACTAATTGGATTTAGTTCCTTTTAGTTCAGTTAGCAAGCAGACTTTGTCCTTCAGTCTGTTTAGTAAATATTTCACAATTCTTTCTGTATGTTTTGTAAAGTGGTGGAAAAATAAAAAACCTCACTCATCTCTCTTACCATCAGAGAAGATAAAAACAGCATTTTGATGGGGATGAAGCAATTAATCCTAAATGATTAACTAAAATTATTTCAGCGAATTGGTCTCCAGAAGTTTCACAGAAAAAGATACTTTAAAGACAGCTTACTGACCTACTCTTTGAAGGAACTTCCACTGGAAAATTAATTAAAATACCAGCAGTATTTTATATAAATATAAAGAACATTCTCATAAGGGTTATATAGAAGCAACATTAATACAAACTTTGTTTCCAAAGAAAAATGATAATCTTTTCATTTGATTAACTGAGCTATTTTAATCACTATTTAAACAAGTCCCTAGTATTAGTTTGCTAGTGCTCCCATAACAAAACACCACACACTGGGTGGCTTAAACAACAGAAAGTTATGTTCTGACAATTCTAAAGGCTAGAAATCTAAGACTAAGGTGTTAACAGACAGAGTTGGTTTCTTCTGAAGCTTTTCTTCCTGCTTGTAGATAACTTTCTCCCTATTTCTTCATGTGGTCTTCCCTCTTTGTCTGTGTCCTAAATTCTCTTATAAGAACACCAGTCATATTGGATTAGGACCCACCTGATGACTTCATTTTAATTTAATTAATTCTGTAAAGACCCTGTCTCCAAAAAGGGTCACATTCTGAAGTACCAGGGGTTAGGCTTTCAACAAATGAATTTTCCCCTTAAAATTTTACACAGTGAATGCACTCTCATAAACCAAAAGTTAACTCTTCATTCTGAGTGGATCTACAAAGTTTAACTTTTTCAGCCGAACATTTATTGACAGTCTTGCTTCTTCATCTTGAATTCCAAGACTCTGGGAAAGTCGAAGAAGTTACTAACCAAGATGCCAAACCAATAATAGTTAGTCCTGGTAGTGTTCTCTTCTTAGTCTTTATTTTCTGTAAAGTTGAAATGCTTCTTTAAAAAATGAAATAAATCAGAGGAGCAGTAGTACATAAAGGTTTTGTTTGTCACCTCTCAAAAGATCATTGTAATTTAATTGCTCAGTTCAGCTATCAAAATTCCTTCTGCCACCCTCTTTCAAGGAAGCACTAGGAATCAAATATTGGTCAAAAAAGGAATAAAACAAAAAATAAAACCTAGAAAAGACTCTAGAATTCTAAAAGCCCAACAAAAACTAAGCATCTAAAAATCTTAATATAGACTATTATGTTACATAATATTATTTTGTAAGACAAAATTTTTGAAGTAACCACAGCAAAAAATTTCCTAATTCAGATATAGTGTCAAATACATTTCTAGTGTTATTTCTAATGTTATTTACCTTCCATAGAACAAGTGAAATGATAGGAGAATAGCAATATTATGGACGTCTTCACATGTGTTCTCTCTCTCTCTCTCTTTTTTTTTTCCTTTGTGTTGGGAGTCTCACTTGGTCGCCCAGGCCAGAGTGCAGTGGCATGCTCATGGCCACTGCAGCCTCCACCTGCTAGGCTCAGGTGATCCTTCTGCCTCAGCCTTCAAAGTAACTGGAACTACAGGCACTTGCCACAATGCCCAGCTAACTTTTAAAAAAATTTCTGTACAGATGAGGTCTTGCCAAGTTGCCCAGGCTGGTCACCAACCTGTAGGCTAAGGCAATCCTCTCACCTTGGTCTCCCAAAGTGCTGGGATTATAGGTGTGAGCCACCGCACCCAGCCCTGTCCTCTCATTTTAACAGCGAAAGATGAGATCCATTAAGAACAAATTATTTTCTTGACAACCAACTGGAATCAGTCAATATTCAACCCTATGCACCTCGTACATCTAAGTTATACACTCTTTCCAAAGACAACCAAGGAATTTGAGTATTTTTCATATTATTGAGAAAATCATAAATGTAGGTAGCACTGAACTGTCACTTCTGCTGCTTAGAAGAAATTATTAAAAAGGATAGTGACAACAGAGTTGTTGGACACTTGATAAGGTGTAACAATCTAGTAGGTCCAGCATAAAAGTTTGAAACAATGGTTCTTCTCATTTTTTTGCTCTAGAACACCTTTGAGAAAGAATATATCTGATGATGCCACGAACCCCTTCTTCATAAAAAAATGAAAACACACACACACACAATTTGATATTTCAGGGAGTTGAAAATACCTCTCCCCAAAACACCCTAGTATTAAAACCTCTGGCTCAGATAAAACACAAAGTCCAAGTTAGAAGATTCTGAGTGAAGTGTTTTTTTCCTGATCCCTCATCTCAACTGAAAGACTATTCCCATGTAATAAAGGAATAAAGTGGAAGTCCTAAGTTGTAAAAATGTGGTGAAACAACAACATAGAATGTAAAAGATTTCCTTTCACCTTTTACACCATTTTGTGCCCATATTAAAGATAGTATGTGAGCTTTGTCTGGTGTCCTTAAGATAGATGTCTTTATTTTTTAATGTCTAAGAAAAGTAGAAGAAAGAAAACAAAATGTTGGGTTGTTCTCAAAAACAACAGAAACTTTGGCTACAAGGTTCAGATAAAACATTGTGAAAAAGACTATTACTGCCAGCCAAATAATTAATACATTTTCCTTGAAACATCCCATTTCATTCTTTTATACCTTATATGCTATACTGAAAAACTCAAAGTCAAAACCTAATATTAATTTGTTCATGGTTTTGTCACAAAAAGAACCATAACTAAACCCTAAATATGAAATTGACTCTCAATTTTTAAAAAGTGAAAAACATACAAATACAAGAAATAGCACAGTTCTCAGCTTCCTGAGGTATTTTGGGTATACATGGAATGAAAATACCTCGGAGTTATTTTCGGTATACATGGTGCATGAGCAGAGATGGCCTCAAAGTCAATTGGACACAGCCCACAGCTCACAGATGAATGAATCTAAATTATTCTTGGAGCTGATGAAGAACTCTTAGACTCAAATGTGCAAAGATACACATAAAGTTCTTCATCACATTTATGAGAAACATATCCTTCTCCAATTTTGAAATAGTCTTTTTATGAAAAAAAACTTCAGCTAGTCTGGAGGAAGCAACTGCTGTGGAGTTCAGTTTCCTCAATTGTAAGGAGTTAAAACAGATGACTGCCATGGTTCTTTCTGATCCACTCGAAATACTACAATTCTATGACTTAAAGTTTTTAATGAATGACATCAAGGATTCAGTTGGTCATGCCAATTTAACTAGAAATCTATAAAGTTTAGGAAAATAAATGTTAAAGAATGTATAACAGGGTATAACATTATTAAATAACTTCTGATCATTTCTACTTTAATAAGGTGTCTTGACTCAGACTTTTTAGTGCTTAAAGACCATTCTAAGCTCTAAAATCAGATTTCACACTGTCAATTATCTAGAGACCCAAGTTTTTCCTCCACGTAAATGGTCGGGCCAGATGTTAAGGACCAGGGCTTTTTTGTCTTTATTTATTTCATGTCCAGGAAAGCTTGGGAGAGTACTCAGGTATCAAACAAGTGCTTGTTAAATAGTCAACACACTAAGGAGTAACTATTCTACTGTGTATTAGACATGTGGAACGAAAAAAAGAGAAGAATCTGACATAGTTCCACTCCTCAGGAAGTATACAGAATAGGGAACAAGCAGGTAAAAAATAACTAATGACAATGTACTGTGACTAAATTCCACAGTGGAGAGTATATACATGGTTCAATACAACACCAAAAAGACATGAAGGAACGGGCATGAGGCAGAGGATGTTATTACTATGAATAACGGGTGCATTCCAATGTCAAAAAGAAACTGGGAATTGTGCAGTTTTTACCAGTCCTGTTTCCTTTACAGGTCATTGTGAGGGTGATTCAGATATGTTTTTACTTCTTTTTATTATTTTAAATTTTTAAAAATTTTTTTTATTCTTTTGAGTTGGAGTCTCACTCTGTCACCCACACTGGAGTGCAGTGGCCGCTCCTGGCCACTGCAGCGTCGACCTGCTGGGCTCCGGCGATCCTTCTGCCTCAGCCTTCCAAGTAGCCAGATTTACAGGCATGCGCTACCACGCCCGGCTGATTTTTTTTTAATTTATTGTAGAGATGAGGTCTTGCTGCCCAGGCGGGTCTCGAACCGGCGGGCTCAGGCAATTCACTCACCTCAGCCTCCCAAAGGCACAGGATTACAGGCTGAGCCACCGAGCTTGACTTGTTTTTACTTCTTAAAGTATCTGGTTCCAAGTGAGAACCTAACAGTGTGAGGTGCAATTCCCTCTACACCACTGGGTATGTAAAGGCATACATTACAGATCTTAAATCCTATACACATCAAAACATATTTAACTTGGAATGATTCCAGAAAAAATGGAACAACCTTAAGTCTGGCATAGAAAAGGCTCTACTAGGAAAGTATTTAGGTAAAGATCATTATCATAATTTTATACAAGACAAAACTCCAGTAGTAAATAATACTTTGAAAAAAAATGATCCTTGCTAGGAATCAAAGGTGTATACATTAAAGCAACCCTGAGATGCTATTTTATGGCCCCTAAGAAACAGAATTTTTTCAAAAGATAATGATGAGGTAACTATGATAAGGAATACTATTAATTAGCAACACATTTTTGAAAAGCATTATGAAAAAACACAAAAAAAGTAATAAAGCAGTTTTATGTAATTCTACCCTTAAGAATATATTCTCGACCGGGTGCAGTGATTGAGCCGTAATCGCAGCACTTTGGGAGGCTAAGGCTAGAAAATTGCAAGTCCGGGGGGTTCAAGACCAGCCTGGGCAACTTGGTGAGACCTTGTCTCTACAATAAATCACAAAACTAGTCGGACGTGGTGGTGTGTGTCTGTAGTTCCAGCTACTTGGAAGGCTGAGGTGGAGGGATCTCCTAGGCCCAGCAGGTCAAGGTTGCAACGGCCGTAAGTATTCCATTGCACTCCAACCTGGGCGACAAGAGTGAGACTCCAGTTCAAAAAACAAAAAAAAAAAAAGAAAGAAAGAATATATTCTCTAAAAAATATGCCACAAGAAATAAAAAAGATATAAGCATAAAGTTGTTCATTTGGCATTATCTATAAAAGTTAAAAAAAAGTGGGCCGGGCTTGGTGGCTCAGCCTGTAATCCCGCGCCTTTGGGAGGTTGAGGTGAGTGGATTGCCTGAGCCCGTGGGTTCGAGACCCGCCTGGGCAGCGAGACCTCATCTCTACAATAAATCAAAAAATCAGCCGGGTGTGATAGCACATGCCTGTAATTCCGGCTACTTGGAAGGCTGAGCGGAAGGATCGCCGGAGCCCAGCAGGTCAAGGCTGCGGTGGCCGGGAGTGGCCACTGCACTCCAGTCTGGGCGACAGAGTGAGACTCCAACTCAAAAAAAAAAAGTTAAAAAAGTGGAACAAAATCCAAATTGATCAAATGAGAAGGAAATGTTAACAAATTCAAATGTATCCACATAATCAAATAGTGTATATTCAATAATTTATGATCACAAAGGCACTGCAGAAACAAACCCAAACTTTGTTGTGAAGATATATAAAAAACATGAAATACCACGTGCACTTTGTAAATAAGACTTAAATAGCATAAATCAACATTTGCTTTCCTGTAACAGCAATGCTTAAAATAATGACAAGCTAGGCACACTTCCTACTTGAGAAAGATCATATGCAAAATTAAAATCTGCCAATATAGTAGAAGTATGCAAATTTATAGCAGCAGATAATTTTTCCCATGATAATTTTTAGGCCATCTTTCAGCGTCTAGCACACATGCCACCTCACTCAGCCACTCAATTCTCACAGCAGCAAGCAATATTTTCTCCAGCCTCTATATTTCCAGTGTATTTACTTAGAGTTCCCCGGAGGCATTCATCAAGATCTCCCTTGTCGCTGAGGGTATACCTGCTCTGGCTTGCAGGGTGGGAGACAATAGCACCCCTCTCCACTTCTGGATCTGTGTCTACAAAGAACAGATGTGTACTTGTGGTTTTTGAATGTATATCTGAAACAAAGTTAAGAAAAAGAAACCCAAAGAGAGTTGGAAATGGATAGTATGAGTTCTCCTGCACACCTACGGCTCTAACATTTCAGAGAAAAAAAGCTATCAAGTTTTACTCTTTTTAAAAATCAAACTAGCCTCCAACTTTATCAATAAAAAGAGGCAGCTGAACTAAAAAACAAAAACAAAAAAACCCTAAGAGTTCCTGCAAATGCATTCATATCTAGTCTGTAATTTTCTTTTTATCGAAAGCTTGATAGGCCCCAGTATCCATGGGTTCTGGATCACAAATTAGCCAACTATTGATCAAAAATATTTTTAAAAAATACAAATTTTAAAAACTATAGCAACCATTTACCTAGCATTTACATGGCATTAGACATTATAAGTAATCTAGAGAAGATTTAAAGTATGTGAAAGGATGTGCCTAGGTTATATACAAATAATACATTCTTATAAAGATTTTCAAATTTTGATTAAAAATTGAGCTTCTTAAAAATTTATTTTTATTCAGAAAAGAGCAGTTTGAAAGATCACAAGGAAACTTAAAAACAGCAAGTTTGCATATCCTGTGTCCCAAAAATTTCATTTGAAGAAAATTTCCCTAAGAAAATAACCATGTGATAAAAATTAAGCTACAAGGATGTTTATTTCAGAATTGTATATAATAGCAAAAAGTTGGAAAATGAGGTTAATAAACGATCTGTTAAAGATCTTTTATAAAATAAACTGATAGAACATCTGTATGCAATACTACTACATAGATATTAAAATTATATTGAAGATTTAATGACAAAGGAAAATATTTAAAATATATGATTAATGAAAAATGCATTAATGTAGAACTCATTTTTTTGAAAAATAAAATAAAGTGATTCCTATTTGTAGTAGTTATGATCTGTAAAGTTACTGAGAGCATTGAATTTACAAACACCAAACCACTTCTCCAAGAGGAAATATAGGGTTATGTTTCTGCGAGCCCCTGGTCAAAATTTTTTTTGTCCGCTGATCAATACCTTGTCTTATGCACATTCTTTTAAAGATAGCTTACTTAATATACGCTGCTGATTCATTAATATTGACCTCATGGCCAACAGCAGCATAACTCATGCCTCAACAAAACTTACCTACCACACAAATTTTCTCCTTAAGGTACATCACTAGACAGCACTAGACAATACTCAGCCCTACGCCCATGGGCCATTTTAAACAGTGAAATTACCACCAACAAGCACAAAAATGAGACATGACACTAAATGGGCAGCAAAAACACCACTTGTTTACAGTCTGAGAGCTAAAGTAATAAAGCAGAGCATCCTCTTGTTCAGTCTTAGCTGTGAAAGTGTGTGCTGGTCAACTCAAACTTTTTGTCACTCTGCATGTGCCTGCAAATGACCAAGAAAGCACCATGAGTATTAATGTGGGGTTACAAATAAATCTTAGGTGCAAATATAGAACCATCAAATCAGGAAGACAGACTGTACAAGTATAGGGAAGAACTGAATGGATATAAGTAATCTAGGAACAGGTGTCTTTCCAGGGGGTAAGTAAGTAGGTCTGTTACAGGTGATATTTATTTTCTTCTTTTTGCTCATCTGCCTACTGTTTAAAGGTAAATTTATCATGCTTCAATTACTTATAAAACTAACATATGTAATTATTCTAATTTTCTATGGCAAACATGTATTAACATTTTAATTATGGGAAGAAAATCATTACTAAAAAAAATCCTTTAAAAAGATGATGCTTCTTTCATTTGTTAAGGATTATCTGACACTGTTAAATAGTCTGTGATATTGAGAGCTGTTTGACATTAACCATGCCCCCTAAACATTGGCAATATCTATTTTGTAGGAACAAAAATGAATGCAGGTCAAGAGGACTTTATATTTCTATGATGAAAATACCAGATTACGATAAAACAGGCTCAGGCCATTTATAGCTTGTATAATTCCTTTTCAAAACATTGATGTTGTACCTTATTTTTTATGCTTGTAGTCATACTAATATGGTTGTTACCAGTTGCAGAATTTTATTGAAGACTTTTACATAAATTAAAATCTAAAGCATTATTATCTACACAGAAAAAATAAAGAAAATGGCAAGAAACCACTAGAAATAAGTTTAATAAGGGCAAAACAAACAAGCAAAAAAGAGCTAGAGAGAAGATAAACATTAAATATAAATAAAAATAAAATTAAATATAAATATTAAATATACCTGGATAAGAAAACAAGGCCATGGGAGTATAAGAAAAATTGAGGGACAGTGATATTAAAGAAAGCAATATCAAGTAAAAATATGTAGAATTTCAGAAAAGCATTTTGATCTCTTTTAATATCTTTGAGTACTTTCAAAGGTAGGTATAACCTTCAGCTTGCCCCACGTATTATATACAAAAATCAAATAATACTATATTTTAAACAAACATTTTGATGTGACCGGGCTAGGTGGCTCAGCCTGTAATCCCAGCAGTTTGGGAGGCTGAGACATGTAGACTGCCTGAGTTTTGGGGTTCGAGCCCAGTTCGGGCAACTTGGTGAGACCTCGTCTCTACAATAAATAAATAAATAAATTAGCAGGGCGCGGTAGTATGCACCTGTAGTTCTGGCTATTTGGAAGGCTGAGGTGGAAGGATTGACAGAGCCCAGCAGGTTGACGCTGGTGTGGCCATGAACGTGCCATTGCACTCCAGCCTGGGTGACAGAGTGAGACTCCAACTCAAAAAACCTCCCCAAAAACATTTTGATGTTATAAATTTTTAAACAGCAAAAAACAAGAAATATTTCTCAATCTACAATACAATATTTCTCAAGGATTTTTTTTAGTAATGATTTTCTTCCCATAATTAAAATGTTAATACATGTTTGCCATATACAATACAAGAAACGTAAGATTCTTCAAATTCTGTCATGAAAATTCATCCATCCATTCATCCAGTATTTATTAAGCACTGATATTTGTAAAGCACTGTGCTGGACACTGGGAAAACATATATAAGTGACAGTTAATTTTATATGTTAACTTGACAGGGCCATAGTTGATAGCTGACCAAACTTTATTCTAGGTGTTTCTATGAGGGTGGTTTGGGATAAAATTAACATTTAAATCAGTAGATTGGATAAGCAGAGTGTTCTCCCTAACGCAGGTGAGCCTCACCCAATGAATTGAAGGTCAAATAGAACAAAAAGGCTGACCTTCCCCTAAGTAAGAGAGAATTCCTCCTCCCTGCCTTCAAACTGGGACATCTGCTTTTTCCTGTGTTTAGACTCAAACTGAAATACTGGCTATTCTTGAGTTTGAAGCCTGCTACCCTTCAGACTGCAACTATAACATTGGCTCTCATGGGTGTCCAGCATGCTGACTCTCCTTACAAATCTTGAGACTTGTCAGATTTCATAATCACATAAGCGCATTCCTATAATAAATTTCCTATGGCTCTGTTTCTCTGGAGAACACTAACATATCATGCTAGACCACCTGGATATACATGAACAGTCAGAAAGGTCCTGAGTTTCTCTAAACCTAGTATATGGAATGGCTTATCTGTGGTCTTCAGTCCAGCTTGGCATATTTTTCAACCACACAACAAGCCAATGGCATTCACAGACACATAACATTCTTAAAGTTTTAAGGAAATTGTAATTAAACCTAAAAACATTTTTGTTGAAACTTAAAAAAATACAGTTATTAAGATCTTTAAGTTACTACTGTAAATATGAAAAGACAGCTCACTACAAGCCACATCACTGTAACACGTACAGTGTCCAACTCAGTAGTTGAAGCCTGACAGCTTCCTATCCCACTGAGCAAGAAGTTCTGATGCAGATGAGTAAGACTAATACCACAAGGAGGGAATAGCTAGAATTCACTTTTACACGTGCTTTTAAAAAGTGAAATTTTGCAAAACTCAACAATTGTCAGTAACACATGACTTGTGACACTTCATATCTGCTCTCAACATACACTTTCTAGAACATCCTAGTGAAGACCATTCAGTATACATGATGATTTGGAAACAGAACATTTAATTTTACCTTGAACACAGTTACTGTTGAGGACTGGAATTAGTGTTAATGGTTTAAATAACTTTTAAGTACCATTGTATCTAAAATACCTTGGCAGTTTACTTCCCACTTAATATTTTACATATCCCGACTTTTGTTCAGGGCTATTTCAGAGCTTCCCATGCTCCACAATTTTGAACCATGCCATAAACTTTACCTCACTGGCACTATCAGCCATATGACCCCTTATAGCTATTTATATGACTCTCCTGACTAAACACAACTTAATTTTCATCTGCCATAATGAAGTTAGTGGTGAATTTCCCTGCCTTTCAAAGCCATCTGCACCTGTATTCATTTCTCTAACAGCACCCTATTAACTTACATTTCTCCAAAAGCCATCTGGGGACTTGACTGTAACTACACCTGTGATTTATAAACAAATACACCATAACACATTTGGGAATTTAATCTCACCAAGCTTACTTAATACCTATGTGCAGTTTAATTTGAGTAAAATGCTATGTTTGCCAGAAATAGCTGTTCTTGAGGATCAGAATTTGAAAAAGAGAAAAGAATTGACTGAAGTACAAGAATAAACTTTTCTGGAACCCAGGAAACTAAACTGCCTAGCTTGAGGTTCACAATAGATTTTTTTTTTAATCTGCCCTAAGCATGAAAGGGTTTTTTATTTCCCTGATTGCTTAAGAAGGACTCCAAGTATAAAAAAGAAAAAAAAAATGCTTCACGCTACAAAGGCGTCCTACTTTGGTCATAATGAATATCCTATCCAAGCCAAAATTAGTCACTTGTGTACCTGTTTCAGTTTTTCTCTGACCTCTCCATTTCCACCTACATCTCTTCCTATTTCTCAAATTGCTCAAGAGAAAACCCATGATGGGTGTGCAGAATGAGAAGTTAAAGCACATCCCCATTTCCCACAGCCATCTATAAAGAAGTGTCCACAAGTCTCACAAACTCACCTTTATCAAGAAGTGGAAACCTTGTCTGCTATGAAGTTTACCTGTGTCCTAGCTTTCCAGTTAGGAGAGAACAAAAGTAAGTGGTTTCTCCCTCTCTTTGAAGAAACAATTATGTTTTCCATAAACCAAGAAATCATGAGTTCAGTAGAAAAAAAATTATATTTTTTCATGTTATTAAATGGAGAAGTGAAATCCCAAAGTGTTTGGAATTGATTGACTGCCAAATGCCTAAAGAATTAAGAAATGAAAAATCCGAGCACAGTCAGAGGATTCTGATCCATCTCAGCAGATTCATTTCTTGAAATGTTTCAGTGTTTTTTAACTGGAAACACAGAAGACAATATCACAGACCATATTCTTGCTTTCTGGTTCTATATACTCAGCCCTACAGGCCAGGCTGTGGACCACATATGGGACAAGAGGTCTGTTTCCACACTGTGTATGCAATGGTGAGTGATAGGAGTTGGTACCGTGGGAAAGAGCAATTGCAGAGTAGATTATTTATTTTGTAATGAATATGCAAATTATTCCCTTGCCTTTTTAAGTCAAGAGTTTAGGCACTTAATGTAAATTAAATATAGAAAATCCTAAAACTTATCTTGTGGTTTAGAGTAAAATACTGTCATTGAGCAGGCTTATGTGACTTATTTGTAGGAAAGGTGGGGGTAGTGGCCCCAAGTTACTCATATGAAATACTGAAATGGAAATTGAAAGGAAATATAAAGCATAAAAATAGACTTTCACATATAGTGAGTCATGCTAAATATCTAAGAATTCCTAAAACTACAACTGAAACTGGTTTTCCGATTACAAAAAAGTTGAGTGCAAATCTGACGTTAGGTGAAATACTTCTTACATATATCAGAGCTGATTATAATCATCAAACATATTATTTGCCTATAAAAAGCACCTTGTTTTCACTAGATAATAAGAGTTAAGCATAGTAGGTACATGGCTAATGAATAAATAAATAATGTAAACAAGAGTCTTAAACCTGACCCATAAATTGTTATTCTCACATGGGGATGCCAAAAAATGTATACACAATTTAAGCATGACGTTCGCTCAAAAGATGGCATTAATCAAATGGATGCTAGCGTCACCATGCAACAGGCAGAACAGTCAATTAGCGGAAGCACAGTCGAGCAAACATCATACTATACATTACAACCGTAATTTAATTCAACTTCAAAAAGTAATACATAGATAACTTCTCTTAAAATGTGTTGGCACTTTTTTGGCACCCCCTGTATTTAAATATAGAAAGAGTCAACAGAATGTTTAAAGAAAACTAAAATTTGTTTGGCTCTCTAATATGAAAACAGGCCGCACACTAGAAATGCCATTGGCCCAGCAGTTGGGGCAGCACTTTTTCTGGCACACTCTCCCAGCTGTGGCCAGTGGCACTGTGGACTGTGGTACTGTGGCCAGTGCACTGAGTTCTTGCAGCACTTCCTGATGCCAGTTGGCTCCAACATTTTCCTGTCTGTCGCTCCAGGAAAAAAAAAAAAAATCACTGTTAATTCTAGTTGGTTATATTATTGATTTTGGTTATTAAAACAGATCTATAATGAAGAAATACTATAAATAATCTTATCAAAAGTTTCTGTAGATTCTCTACCATATATTATGACTACAAAAACATTTACCACATACAAGGTGGAGATGCAAAGAAACTGGAGTTTATTTATTAAAAAATTGCGTATTTTCTCACCTGCACACACATGTTCATAGCTGCACCATTCACAACAACAAAAACATGGAATTAACCCCATTGCCCATCAAAAGTGGACTGGATAAAGAAAATGTGGTACATATACACAGTGGAATATTATGCAGCAAATCATGGACTTTGCAGCAAACTGGATGGAGTTGGAGACCATGATACTTAGTGATCTGTCACAGAAACAAAAAACAATACTGAATATTCTCACTCATAAGTGGGCCTTGAACAACAGCTCACATTAGCACAAGGGAGAAAGTGACAGTCACTGGGCACTGCCGGGGAAGGAAGGAGGGTGGGGCACATAACAACACAAAGGGCACCTGGTCCTAAACCAGAGGAAGTGATGGTCAGTTGGAGGTCTAAACTTCACCTGCATGTAGCCTACTTGTGTAGTTAACCTTTACTTGTACCCCACATCGCTATAATAAAATAAAATTTTTTTTAAAAATTGTGTCTTTTCTTACATGTTTAAACTTCAGTACTTCAAAGTACTCTCCACTTGATGCAATACATCCATTGAGATGCTTTTTCCACTGCTCAAAACAGTTTTTGAACTCACCAATTTTGATGCCTTTTAGTGCTTCTGCCATTTTTTACTTCACCTCTTCCACACTGGCAAAACATTTCCCTTTGAGAACTTTTTTCATCGGGGAAACAAGCAAACAAAAAAAAAAGTTGCCTGGGTTGAGATCAGATGAACAGGGAGGGTGGAGCACAGAAATCATGCTGTTCTTGGTAAAAAACTGCTGGACCTTCAGCTTGGTGTGGGTAGGTGCGCTGTCATAGTAGAACCAATCACCTGTTTGCCACATCTAGGGACATTTCTTTTGCAAATCTTGAAGCAACCTTTTCAAAACTAGATAAAAACTTTGGTTGACTATTTGATCTGGAGGAAAAAATTCCAAGTGCACAATCCCTCTCACATCGAAAAAAGAAATAATCATTGTTTTCACATTTGTCTTTACTTGTGATTTTTTGGGTGGTGGGTATGTGGTAGTTTTCCGTTGGCTAGATTGCTTTGTTTCTCGGGGTTGTAACTGTAACACTAAGATTCATCTCTGGTTGTGACTTTGAAAAAAAAAAAATCAGGATCACCCTTCAATTGATCTTTCAAAGCCTAGCACGCAGTCCAGCAACTATCTCTTTGTTCAGGTATGAGCAAGCGAGACACAAAGTTTGCTGAAATTCATTTCATGCCCAAATTTTTGGGTAAAATTCACTGGCAGGAACCCCATGACACCCCAGACAACTCCACAAATTTATCAATAGTACAACAGTGGTCTTCCAAGATGACCTGGTGAGTTTTTACCACATTTTCTTCAGTTAGCTGGTTGAAGAACACTTAGAATGACGTTGATGTCAATCAACATTTCACCTCATTTAAATCAGGAAAGCCATTTGTGAACTGTGTTTTACTCAGAGCAGCGTCTTTATAAGCTCTCTGTAGCATAACAACCATTTCTGCTGAATTTTTCCCCAACAGAAAACAAAATTTACTGTTGCATGCTGTTTGTGTAAATCACCCATCATGAAATGGGCAAACGCATTGAGTCTCAAAAAATATATATATTGAAGCTTAATGCAGCCTCTCACAACAACACTAGCTGGTACACTGATGCCAATGGGTTCCTAGAACACTTACCTAGCAGGGGAAGCGTGGTACTAAAAGGCCCTCCCTCAAAAGATAAAACCCCCATTTTTGGGAAGTCCCTGATTATTCATTAAAAGGACCCCAAAACCTTTGCTTCTGAACAAATTAAGTAAAATAAATAAAAAATGCACAAGTTTTGTTCTGTATCATAAAATTTGGTTACATGAAAATTGAGATTATAACTGCTAGTATTTTGACAACAAGAATAATAAGCAAATAATATTTAACTTTAATTTTTCTACAAATATATTTTTGAAAACTACTAAGCAATTCAAGAATTTAAATTAATTGTTTTACACAGAATCCTTATTCCTGCCTTCTCTTATGGAGGTGTTATTAAGGGCTAGTAGTCCTAAAAATGGGTCATGAGAAATCACTAAAATTATAATAAGAAATCATCCTCATGATGAACTCACAAATATAATTAAACATACTTTAGCAGGCAAAAAACATACATATATTATATATAATGTATATGTATGTATGCTATGTATTATATATATACAATATTTATATATTAGCATCTATATGTATGTTTAGGCAATAAATATGTATATTGTGTATATATAATATATACTATATATGCATATTTGCTTATATATTTATGGGTCATGTATATGTATTTGTGTGTGTGTGTGTATTTTTACCATAATGAAGTATACATAAAAGAAAATTTATTCTCTCCTAGCTTCATACCATGATTTTGTAGGAATATTATGTCTATTGAAGAGAATTTTCCATGGTAAAAATACCTGAGCCAGAGTCAGAAGTCCCGAGTTACAATCTCCCTTATACTACACGAGCTGTGTGTCCTTGGGCAAGTCATTTAATCTTTCTGAAACTCATTTCCTTCAACTGTAAATTGAGAAGATTGTGGTTGAAAAGCTCTAAAGTACCATCCTGTGCTTTAACATATGAATCTGTGAGAGAGAAAGTTCATAAATATTCCATAATCTTCCTTTTACCAAAATGTTACTTCCAAATATAGATAACCTTTCATGACACAAAGCAAATGTTATGACAAGGTACCTTTCAAGTAATGCAAATGTTAAAGTTCCTATTTAAAACAATTCAAAAATAGAGCAGACTCTATCAAGATGTTGTGAGTTCACATATTTCAGAACACAACATAGGGATCACATGCCAATCAAAATAAATCTGAATGAAGCAAATTATTAACTATGAATTTTAGAGAGCTCTGGAACACTTCCAAATTCCTGCTATCATTTTCAAAATAAGGTTTTCAGGGAAAAAAATTCAGTCTCAATTAGCCACTGCCCATCAATTATATATAAATACAAAAATTAACTTTACTCCAAACTTTGACAGAAAATTTAAATTGACAACAGAAAAATTTATATTAGTCATTTAGTAAACCTTTTTCACTGTCTTCTAACTTCTGGGTCATAGTCTGCATCACAGAACTCTAAAATGAAAATTCAAATTCAGAAAAATATTTTCATAGGTCAATGCACTGATAATTAAAATGACAATTATATCCATTAATGGAGTCATAATAGCCAAAGTATCCTAACATGTCTTATATAGATGTTTAAAAATAAAGTTTGAAATTAAAATGGGTCCCTGGTTAACCCCTACATGACTTTTACCAGAAAGAAAACCCACTCCAGTATGTGAATTCGTTAATTAAGGATTTATTGTAAACACAAAACTAGAAGTTATAATAGATGGGAAATGAGTAGAATGCACTCATTTTAATAACATCCATATAATATTACTTTACTAACACAGCTTATTCACAAGTTCTCTGCTCTGAGATCATGAATGTGAGATTCTTAAAAATTTTAATTTCCTGCCAGTAGTGGGTCACTATTAGCAAGTGTGCAATAGGAAAGTGTTATATCTATGTTATGGACATCCACTTACCAGGGGTTTTGTTTCCTCCCAGATGTATGCTTAGACCTTAGTTTTTCATCAGAGAAGAAAAAAATTCTCCACTACAGTTACAAATTTCTAAATATGATTAAAAATATCATGTCACATGTAACTAATGAACAGTGAGAAAGACCACAAGATTAGCTACTTGTCTGTTTCTGAGTTTTAGAACATCTGCCTCATTTAATAGAGTCTTGTTTCTGGCTTAACAATTCTCCAAAACTTTTTTCCTATATAATGATGAAAATATCAAATTCAAGTCCTTAAAATAACTTATAACTGTGATTTGGATCTCTAATCATTTATAACACAGATAACATGAGACAACTGCTTTTTACATTTTATCTATGTATACAAAATGTTTAGTAAGAATTATTTTGGATATAAGCAAAAAAATTCAAAATTATGCACAAAGGGCAACACCATCTGGCACTGACGAAAAACTTTCACACACAACTAAGCATTTATCACCAATTCCATGACAGATATTTTGTGAGATCAAAAAAAACAAACTTGAAAACAGTAAAACTGAAAACTGCACAAGTTTGACAATTAAAATCAAGCAAATGTATTACTGTAGTACATTTACACAGCAATAATGTTTCAGAACATTCTAGCATCATTTCACACCATAAAATCAAAGTTCATCATTTTGCTAATCTAAGATATCTCTTTTCCTTTATATAGCTAGGTGTGGTGGCTCACGCCTGTAATCCCAGCACTTTGGAAAGCAGAGACGAGAAGACTGCCTGAGCCCAGGGATTTGAGACTAGCCTGGGCAACTTGGCGAGACCATGTCTCCACAATAAATCAAAAAATTAACTGGGCACGGTGGTGCACACCTGTGGTTCCAGCTACTTGGAAGGTTGAGGCAGAATGAGCCCAGCAGGTCGAGGCTGAGGTGGCCGTGAGCATGCTACTGCACTCTAGTCTTGGCAACAGTGAGACTCTGACTCAGAAAAAAAATCAAGACAACTAAAATGAAAAAATAAAACCAGTAGTATTGTAGTGACACTACAGTACTACCTACCCGGTACCTCCCCACATTGTGTTTAAAACATTAAAAAATTAGCTGGTTCTTGGTGTGCCTGTAAAGTATGGAATGAGTGAGAGCAAATTAAAATAGTAACTACTGAATCAGTGACATATTGTAATTTAGGAGACTGTAGGAACAGTATTACCTAAAGTCACTTAAAATGATTCAAGACAAAAACAACAAAAAGTCTAACGCAGAAATTATAAGAGGAACTGAATAAATGACTTAATAGAAGTATAATATGTATGCTGCGATACTGATAAATATTGATACAAACCTTGCATTTACAAGTAGAAATTATTCTCCTATATTTGAGAGTTACAAATAAGCACATTAGAGCTCTTCTCAACTGTATAAAAAAGCAGTCAATAAAGCAAAAAGCATGGCAGGGAAGAATGCAGTAGGTCAAAAAAAGGCAGATGTCAAAAAGTATGTTTTCCTTTGGGGAAAGAAAGTGAAAGGTTTTTTGCATTTTAATTAGCCAGCTTGCAAAAAAAAAAAAAAAAAAAAAAAAAGGAATCAGGTGAAGCATACTAATTATCACCTTCTAGCCCCACTAACACTTTGTAGTCTAGCAAAAAAGAAAAAAAGAAAAAGGAAGATAGAAAAACACCCTCCCACTCCAGGCCATTAAAAAATTTCAAGCCTTCTTCCAGCATCCTTGCAACAGCAACTGACACGATTTATCTTCAAAGAACTTTCTTGTTTACAATACAAATCTTCCCCTCTGTTACAAATTAAACCCAATTATCTGGCAAACACTTCCCATAATAAAATCTGGTAGACAGAGGAAACAGTAACCTTCCATTTTTTTTCCCATTCTATTTGATACCTTGCAGGTTTCAAGAAGTGAAAACCACTTTTACTTATCCCATTAACAGATAGGTGTTGAGAGGGCATGGAAACCCCTGGAAAGATAAATGGCCTCATTTTCTTTGGATCAGGCTTTGGAGACAACTTCCAAAGACTTGAAAAAGTGCTGAAAACTCTTAGTTGCTTATTGGATCCATAAATTTAAAGACTACTATGGAAAACATAACATTCTACCAAAAAGCATCATTAACTCTTTTTGGTCAACGGAATCCAGTCATTGATCTATCTAGTCATTGCTGCAGGACAAACTACAAATACTCAGGGAAATAGATCCATCTATTGAGATAGCAAATAGGTGACACACAATCACATACTCTCCAATCTTGGCCAAATCTAACTCATTCTGACAGACTGGGGCTCAGTTTCTAATAAAGCAACTACTCAAAGACACAATTTTGTCCCTGTAACTGCACTCATCCAGTGAGGAATTTCATAAGATCAAGTTTATTCTAGGTCTCCAGAATGCATTTGCACACGCCCAATATAGTACATGCAAATTTCAATTACCAAATAACAAATTTTAGTTTATTCCCTGATATTATTTTGCATTAGGTGAAGAATTATCAGAAGGTTTTAACTAATCATTTTCTGTGGGTGCAAATAAACTCTGCTTTACAAAAACACTAGAGGTACTGGTTTTTAAAAAGTCATAGAATAGAACAAGGTTCCCCAAATTTTCATAATCTTACTTGCAAGGAGTAATGTCTAAGAAAACAAAATAGCTCCCATCTCTTCCCTCCTAGTCTGTAGAATTCCATTTGCCTTGTCCATCAAAAAAGACAGGATAATGAAACTTAAGTTCAGTCATACCTCAACAGGCTCTGTTCATGGCAAACATTCAATAATACTTTATGATATAACAGCATCTTCTCCAGTACTAAAAGCAGTATGATTCATCTTACTAAACCTGCATCTGCACCATGGTCACCATGCCATGGGAGAATAATTAGACTGCTAATGGCATAAATACTGTATCTACAAACTCCTGCTACTGGAGCTAATAAGGAGCATGTTTAAAACACCCAATCCAAATTAAGAACATTTTCCATAGAAACAAGACACCTATGCTGCAACATAAATATATTTTTGGCAGATTGGTCTGTGACCCTAAGCAGTGTTTTTCTGTTTAAAAAAAAAATTTAACACTGTTATGACAGAAAATGTTGTACTCATTTGCAAAGAACTGACAAATAAAAAAATGGAATAGCATCTAATTTTAAGTTGGGGAATTTCTGTGTATCCCTACATAGTTGGAAGTAAAGAGTAATGTTTTTCTCCTTATACAATTCATGAAGAAGAAATCACTTCATTCATTGAGCTGAATGAAAACATAAAGCTGAAATCTTTGGCCACATCTCTATTAAAATATTATACTAATACATATGAACATATGATAATACAGGAGATATGGAATGACCATGCAGATAAGATACTTTGGACTGTTATTCTCAGAACTGGGGAATGAATCATTATTGCAAATTTCAAGATCATTCAAGACAGAACCCAGTCTTATGTTTGGGGTGATTTCACAAGTAAGTGGTGTCAAAATTCTCTTTGATGATTTTCCCCACTGCTTAAGAATATGAAAGTCTTTTTAAAATTCCATGTCCAAGGCCAGGAGCAATGGCTCATCCTTGTAATCCCGACCCTTTGGGAGGTGAAAGTAGGAGAATTGTTTGAGCCCAGAAGTTCGAAACCAGCCTGGGCAATATAGCAAGACCTTGTCTCTACAAAAAAAAAAAAAAGCTAGGCATGGTGGCCTGTGCCTGTAATTGGAAGGCAGAAGGATAGCCTGAGCCCAGGATGTTGAGGCTGTGGCGAGCCACAAGTCATGATTGTGCCACTGCAGCATTCCAGCCTGGACTACAGAGGGAGACTCTGTCTAAAAAGGAAAAAAAAGTCCATGTTCAGATAATTTGAAAACCAAGAAGATATCTTTTCTTACTGTTTATAAAATTATATATTCTTATTATAACTAAAAGTACATAAGTAGTATCAGCAATTATAAAGGGCTATTAATTTCTCTTACATATGATTACAGTATTTTCAAAGATGCTGGTTAGCAAGGGCAATTCCCTTCGCTTTTTGAATGATTGCCCAGGAATTTACATACCATACTTCTGGAGAAAATCATTTTTGACAGAAGGAATTGCCATGGCAAGAGCCTACAAATACAGGGCCATATGGTGTCCTTTCTTGATATAAGAGGCAGTAACCTGACACGTTTAGGAGTTTATTCCCTTTCTGAATTAAGAACTTAGTGTTGTCCATGTTAACACTTGGAATGAGAACATGCTCACACCGCACTAATTACACACAGGGAGTTTTGCTGCTATCACCACGGTTTAGCATTGTCCCATTGTAGTCAAACACTAACAAAACAGCATTTGCCTACACTGGGCCCTCAATCAGCCGTATTCTTTCACTGCATAAATTATTTCTTGAGAATAAACCTGGGTTCTTTGTGAAATGTGGAGTTAATATCAAGAGGAGTAGGTTTATACAGCTACTTCAGCCAGGAATGCAGTTAGAATCAAACTTAGGAAAAAAGGAACAAAGCAGACAGAACCAAGAGAAGGAGTCAGCTGACCTCGGCAAAACACTAACAGCAGTGGTCATTTCCCATTGCAAAGTCTTTGCCTTTGTCCTTCATATGAGAAATAACGAATCTGCTCTGCAAGCTAGTGGACTGATCCACCCAAGCAATTACAGGTAGTCATCAGGAGAGGGATAATGAATTGACATGTTTTGGGGAAGCTGAGGGTAAACTGAGGAGGCCTTTTGGGTATCAAAAGAAGAAATGTAAATGACCTTGAAATAAAGGTATAACCTAAGTGCCAAAGTGAGTGTGTTATGCATTGTAACAGGAGTTCAAAGAAAAAGACATCTATGTCTCTAGAGGCTGCAATCGAGGCCAGAAAGAGATGGTGAGACTTGCCTAAAGGTATGCAGCTGCAGGAAACAAAGATGGCTGTAGAACCCAAACACCATTCTTTAAGTAGTGGGTTCTCTTCTGCAAGCCACACTCTCTTCACAGTCGCCTTCATAACCAAGCAGTACTGAGGGTAAATCAAGTTGAACAAGGTTGGCATGGGAGATAAAGGAATGAGGATGGAAAAGAAAGAACATGCCCATCCAACAATCAGTGTCAGGGAAGGTGGGCCTCTTTGCTTAGCGTTGCAAGAAGATGAGAGTTCTTATCAACTTTCCTATCAACTCCCAAGGCTGACCTGCAGTGACCCCCGGCCGGCTTTCAGGCTTTGGAAACAGGCAAGGCAAATAAATGTTGCCAGGGAAGAAAATAACAGAGCAGGACTCTATTACTAAATCACAGAGTCTCAGCAGCGTGGCCACAGACTCATCCTCCCTCCTGGAACCCATTGCTGATTTAGATGGAGATACCTCAGGGCATGTGCATGGCACACGCACATGTGTGTTCCACCAGCCCTGTCACCCCAAGCAATGAAATTTCATCTGGATTTTGAATGTTACTTAACATAATCCTGGTGGTTTTTCTTTTTGAGAAACTTGCTTATGACAGGTCTTTCTGGTATGAATTTTCCTTTTTCTTTTTCTTCTTCTTGCTAATAAACTCTGTTTTAAAACTTAAAAAAAAAAACCCTGAAATAGAAGTGGCTTTTTAAAAGACTGAGAACATATGTATTTGAGGTTATAACACTGCCCACATTAAAAAAAACAAAAGAACTCTGTGCTATAATATGTGGGAGCAAACAGAATTTTATAAATCATCTAACCAAGACCTACCATTTTATAAATGAAAAGATGAAAAGTAACTGAGAATCAGGGAGGCAGGTGTTGGTTCTCTGAAATTAAAAACACTGAGTTTTCAGATGTCTTGAAAATTGGAACTTTTTGAGTAAAAAGTCAAACACTGGAAGAAAGAACACTATCCCTAAATGTCAGATTCAAATTTTGGGTTAACTCATGCTAACAACTAGCACAGACTTGGAAAAGCCATTCACCTTCTTTATACCCCATATAATAATATGCATAATGAAAAGTTTAAGAGTTTTAAACAGATCAACAGCTAGGCATGATGGCTCATGCCTATTATCCTAGCACTTTGGGAAGCAGAGGCAAGAGGACTGTCTGAGCCCAGGGATTTGAGACCAACCTAGGCAACTTGGTGAGACCTTGTCCTTATCCCTACAATAATAATTTTTTAAAAATGAGCTGAGTGTGGTGGTGCATGACTGTACTTCCAGCTGCTTGGAAGGCTGAGGTGGAAGGATCACCTGAGTGCAGCAGGTTGAGGATTCAGTGGCCGTGAACATGCCACTGCATTCCAGACTGGGCAGCAGAGTGAGATTCCAATAAAACAAAACAAAACAAAAAGCAGATGATCTCCTAATGTTTTTTTCGCCCAGATATAAAGTTCTATGATTCTTTTCTAAACTGAATAAATTGCAAATAGTTTAACTGCAGTTAATATGATTACCTTCAAAATTTTAAGCTTACCAAGTTTTACAAGTGTACATTTGTTTTTTATACATTTTCTTCCCTCGCCTTTGCCACACATATGTATCTATAAAACTAGAAGGACAGTTTGACCTTAGCATTTAAGGGGAACAGACAATGAGCCTGGCAGACAATTAGCTGTTAACAGTTAGATATATTTAGCATTTAAGAAATGTACTATCAGTACATTGAAAGTATTTGGAAAGTTTAGTCATCAAGAGATAGGGCATGAATCACGTCCGTGTCACCCGCAGACCACTTATCTAATCACTCCCACTATAAATGCAAGACTCTATGTCTCCAGTGCTGGTTTGTTTCATATTTCAGCTCCACGGTCACAGACAAATTCACTGAACCAAAATAAAGCCTTCTGACTTTCTGCATTCACTGTCCTAAAATGGGTTAGTGATGTCTTGCCCAGAGAATTCCACACCGTGATCTTAATGAGCAGAAAAGGATTTTAAGCTGCTCTCAGCAGAGATGATACCAAATGGCCAGTAAAGAGGCCAGACTCAAATTCCTCTGAAGGAGGCACTGAGGTGACAAATTCAGCAAAAGGCTGTGACATTTATGTAAAATTTCACTCAAAACTTCAAACACTGTTAAAAGAAATTAACAGGCTGGTTTGACAAAAAAAGTTTCTTAAAACCACTCTATAGTGGTCAGGTGGTCATCTTTTAATATCTAATAAACTTTATTCCCAAGAAGTAAAGTATAGAGACTCTTATAAATATCTTATAATTGGCAATTCAAATCTTACTTTAAAAGAAAAAAAAATTTCCTGACGCTCCCTGCCTATATTCAAAGTAACAGATTTAACAACTCAAACATGCAGATCAAAGCCACACTCTGAGACCCCTTATTTCCACAGCAGGCAAGCAAGGTGGCACAGAGTTGATGAAAAAGTGTACACAAATTCCCTTAAGGAGGAAAAGTCAACAGAACAGAGACAACACAGGGAAGGAAATCAAAGCGGTCAAATCTGTGGACCAACAACAATTAAAAAAATTAAAATCTACTTTGCTAAAATTTAAGAATGCTGGGCTGGGAGGTGGGCATGGTAAATATATTATGAAGTACTCACAGACTATGAGGATAGTAAATATCCTATCAATACAGCTGATATTAATCAGACCTTGAGTAAAATACTGAATCTCGGTGCAAAGGTACAAAGAAACTACACAGGACTGCCCAGAGAAAATATTAGGTGAGCTGTATGTGTAACTTGAAAGTTTCCAGCAGTCTGATTAAAAAGGTAAAAAGAAACAAGTGAACTGACTTTAATAGCATATTTTATTTAACCCAATATATTCAAAATTTTATCATTTCAATATATAATAAATATTGAAAAATGAGATGTTTTATTTTTGATACTTGGTCTTCAAAATCCAGAGCAGCCATATTACAAATGCTCAACAGTTACAAGTGGCCAATGGTACCACAGTGGACAGAGCATTTAAATACTCACATACTTAATTGTCAGGAATGCAAAAGTGTCAAAACAAACAAACAACAAAGGATAAAAAAGAAACATATGCACCAAAATATGTGGCACAAATTTTCTCCACTACCTGAGAAAGGAAGGTGAAATAGGCTTAGCATAAGTGAAATAAGAATGATTTTTGATGTAGACATTAGAAAGAAGTTCATAAAGGATGGGACTAAAACATTTCTACTACTCCAGATATTGGTACAGAATCCTCTTCCTTGGAATACTGTATAAAATACACATTATTTTTAAAAAAACAACTAAGAATTAACTCCAAAAAAAGGACAGGGAATATTCAATACTATTCCCCAAAATTCCTTCAAGCTTTAAAAGATGACTCTTAATATATATAAAGTTATACTCCATAAAAGACTGAGTAATTTATACAAACTCCAAAGAAGCATAATGAAGATATGCTATTTTCCTTCTAAAAAACAGTAAAGAAAAATGACAGTGTCTGGAAAAAGAAAAAAGGAAAAAGACTATCTAAAACAAGAACAGTCATTTGGAAAGAGATCAGATTTCACAGTGTTTAGTAGTGGCACCCTCCAACAAGATGTTAAGTGGGAGAGTATACTAGAAGCAGGAAGGGTGGGGGAAGGGAGGAATAGGGAGAGATTTGTTCAAAGAATACAATAGCTAGAGAGAAGGAATGAGTGTTAGTGTTCTATAGCACTGTAGGAGGACAACAGTTAGCAATATTATATAGTTTCAAATAGATAGAAGGAGGATATCAATACAAAAATTATAAATGTTTGAGATAATGGACATACTAATTATCCTCATCTGAGCAATATAGCTATATGTAACGAAACATCACTATGTCCCCCAAGAATATGCACTGATTATTTGTGAATTAAAAATAAAATTTAAAAAAATATTAGGTGGGGCAAGATAACCGAATCCTAAAGTATTTTCAATTTATTACAAGCCCACATGCACATATCACATAGTATTTTTCCATTCTTCCTCATATAATCAGTACACAATAACATATCCAATAAGAAAAAAATAAGTGTTTAAATATTTCACATCTTGGTTAAGTTTTTATTTGAATATATTCCTAAATTGATCTGACAATTGATGAACAATAAAATGGGCTGTAGGCTGGGCGTGGTGGCTCAAGCATGTAATCCCAGAACTTTGGGAGGCTGAGGAGAGAGGACTGCCTGAGCTCAGGGGTTCAAGACCAGCCTGGGCAACTTGGTGAGACCTTGTCTCTTCAATAAATCAAAAAATAAGCCAGCCATGATGTCATGCACCCATAGTTCCAGCTACTTACAAGGTTGAAGCGGAAGGATCACCTGAGACCAGCAGGTCGAGGCTGCGGTAGCCTTGAACATGCCCCTGCACTCTAGCCTGGGCTGAAACAGAGTGAGACTCCGACTCAAAAAAAAGTGTGTGGGGGGGGTTTAGTTTCATTCAAATTATGTTCTTCTCCTTTAAATTTGATTCCACAGAGCTCTCCAAGATGATTTTTTAAAATGACTCACATATCAAGCTGTAGTTCAAAGTTGACATTATCTGGACCTAGTATCAGTAAAATACTTAAGTTACTGTGTCATGAGAGATTTTAGTCAGGGGGCTTCTTAATTTTCAGACTTTTAATCTGTTATTAACATGTCATGATCTTAGGTACACTGCAACTTTTCACTCAACCTGTCTTTTAAAAAGAAAAAAGCAGTGTATTCCCCTCCATCTAAATTGTGAACTGCTCACAAAATGGAAAACAAATTATTTGAAAAATGCCTTACAATAAATAGTATTAATGTTTAGCTTCTATTTATTGAGACTTTTAGGCCATAGTTTCTCTCAATCTTCTTTCTGCCCAAGCAACCTAAGAGTAACAGGGACTCCTAAATGATGCTACAGTAACCTCCAAGCAGGAGAACATTTCTTAGCTATTAGAAATTGACTGAGTCAAGAACCTTGGAGTGTCAGGAGTCTTCGAAACTGAAAGCCTAGGAACCCAAGTGATATCTTGGGTTACTCAGCGTCTTGGCTCCTGGGGCGGGAGTTGAGGCTGATGACTTTTATGGGAAAGATTCCTAACTTCTCCTGCCCAGAAGGTACCAATGCAATCACTTTCACAAATGCCATGCAGAAAGGAGGCATGAGTCATATCATTGGAGTTCCTGCCCTGCTCCCCAGACCCTCCAAACTGGAACATTCAGGGATGTTCCCAGTGTGAATCACCATGTTCTCCCGGGGCTGACCACTTCAACACCCACCAGCGACTTGGAGGAAGAAATGAAACCAGTCAACCCTAAAAACTCCCTAACATAAGTCAGGGCAGCTGTTTCCTACTGGCTGGTGGCAAAGCTTCCATGGGTTTTTCTCAGATAAGTTCCTGATACCAGGACGCCCCACTGCACCATCCTGCGGATTGACAGTGATGCTTGCAGTTCTCGACAGAACCACAATAGGAACACTACAGTTTATTAAAGGCCAGGCTTTCCAATTTGCCTAGATTATTCCGAAGTCAGGGAACTGATGTTAAAATTATCACTTCTATTTATACAAACACACCTATGTGAATTAGAATTTTTACTGACTTTTTTATAAGTGACAAAACAAGTGTGACATCTGAACTCCACTGTACTTTGTACTGTCTGACCTGGATCTGTCAAACGCATAAAAATAAATAAATTTAATAAATCTCAATTGTTTTAATGTTGCATTTGTATTAGGTCAGCAAAAAGTTTGCCACATTATCTTTCTTGGGAAGGCCTTTATTCCAGCATTTTTTGGCATAAAACAGGGATAATAAATGTTTGTTTATTTAATGCAGTGGTTCTCAAGGGGGGGGGTGTAATTCTGCCTTCCTTCAACATCTGGCAATCTTCGGAGATATTTTTGTTTGTCACAACTGTAGCATCTAATGGGTAGAGGTCAGGGATGTTGCTGAATACCCTACAATTCACAGAACAGCGCCACATGTCAAAGAAATTTTTGGTTCAAAATGCCAATAGTGCTGAGGTTGAGAAACTCTGGTTTAATGTCTTCACTAGGCATATTTTTTTGAAATTAAAAAAAAAACAAAAAACACATATACACACAAATTAACATATGGCCTGGCTTTGCTAGAGTAACAAAGGCAAATTGTTAGGGAGAGATCACTAGGTGATAAAGATAGAGTATAATAATCAAAGAATTTTTGGACCCGATAACTTTGAAACCCAATCATCTATAATAATGAAAATGACAATAAATATTTGAATAGTATTTTAAATTTTACTAAGTGTTTTAGTGCATTTTCTCTATGTGTTATTTTAATTCCCTTTCATGAACTGCTTTGAGTCAAGATACATAGATTTTAGCTTAGTACAAAGCAAAGTTTCTCCAGGAAATCACTACTTCAGTAGAAAGTCAGTTATCACTGTAAGAATTTAAGTAGGGAGTGAATGACCATGGATGTGCCTATTTTAGAAACAACTCCCAGAGGCCAGAGTAAACCAGATAATAACAAAGGTCATTGACATTCCTAGTTTTTATATAAAGTCAGTCAATGACTGTCATTTCCCTGTTTGTCTTTGATCCTGAGCACAGAATTCAGTGTAACACAATGGACATTCAACATTTGAAAGCCTCAAAGTATGAACTCCTGACTTAGTGAACTGAACTAGTCTTACTAAAGGTAACCGAGTTACCTGAAAGAGTTAACACTGGCATACTTGAAAGGAATAGCTTAGTTGCTTACTTATTAAGTACCTGTCTTAGAAATGAAGGGAGCAGAATCAGTGTTTCATCTTGTTAAAAAGTAGATTACTCAAATTTTGTAGGCAGGGTAAAGGTTCAATAAGTAGCTCCATCTCCCACAAATGTGCCCACAATCTGGTTTTTGTACTCTTCCTCCCTCACAAATTACAATCTATTTGAAATAAATCTTCACACTTTTGAAGTTTGAGAAGTGACTTGCTTATCCTACTCATTATTTTCTCATACTGATATTTAATATTCTCTTCAAATTAAAACTGATTGCTGTTAGCAAAAGGCGAAGCAACGGCACACAAAAAGAAATCCGTTCACCGACTTGGAAAAAACACATTGTTCTAAATAAAATTAATTAAGACTGAAAGCACCATTTTCAAATTAAGTAAACTAAATCCATATGGCCAGGCATGTGATCCCAGGGGAAAATGGCTAAAAGAAAAATATACGACTTGGACAAATGTTCACAACCAGCAGGACACAGACATCCCTTCTAGGTTGGCCACCTGGCCTGCACCATGAAGGGTACATAACGGGTGGGCCTGCTCACACCAACAGCTCAAACAACAGCTTCACTTGTGAGCTGATTCAGAGATTTCCAGTGCTCCCAGAATACAACAGAAAGAGACTCTGTGCTATAACCCAGGGACCAGAGTGTAAAATCACTAGGTTACAGAATATATGAAGAGTTTAAACTATCAAGAAAGGTATACAGCCTTAAGGGAAGATGGTTTACACAGATGCATGCACAAATCCTGCCTTGTAGAAGAGGGCTTTAAAAAATGCTCACTTTTTATTTTATTTTGTGTTGGTTTTATGATGAAAGTGACCAGTAAAATTATAATCACAGATCTAAGAATAATCTTAGTAGTCACATAGGGCAAAGCCTTGCATTTTACAGATGAGAAAATGGCACCCAGAGATTCCATATACCGTAGTAAGGTTATACTGAAGATAGTAGCTGGCCCGAACCTAAAACCCAAGTTTCCTACTCCTAAACTATTACTCTTCCTACTATGTTAGGCCACCTGTCATCGAAATACTGTCAACAACTCTGGGAAAAAAACATAAAAGTTTTCAAATATCAGAACCAAAGGGATTCATCTAACTCAATTTATTAAAAATAAAAGCAGAGAATAGTGATGTTATGTCTGTATCTTTATTTATGTGTTATCCACCCTCCTGCAAGTTTGGGGCAACAAATACACTTTCCTTTTCTGTTTTTCTCTATTGAGTGGGTTTGTTTTTTCCAGCTATTCAATTCTATCTAAAACAGTATACTTCAAAAGTTGCCTAAATGATAATTAATATCTACATGCATCTATGTTAAAGGAAAGAGAGTAGTCTGAGATCAAAAGAAGCGTAAGAAATGAAGGAATTAGAAATGCAATAGTAAAGCAAAGAATTAGGAGCAAATGCCAATTTCACCACAGATGTACTGCCGCATGTATACAAGCCGAGCAAAGTGCTCCATCTTCTATTATGTATGGCTTTCAGTGACATCAATATTGACCCTCGCTGTTTCCAATGAAATCAGGTAATCAAAGAAAATAATCAACCCATTTCAAAAGAATACTGTTAAAGAGAAAAAGTTCTTAAGTTCTCATTTAAGAGAATGACAAAAAGCAAGATAAAACTGGGTGACCTAAGTGCGCTTTGTTGTTGTTTTATAATGCATTTAAGATTAAATTAACGGTTGATTTTTGTTTTAAGTTTGCTTTAATTTTGTGTGTATGTATTTGCTGATTTCAGGCAGTGAGCAGTATGAAGGTCATACCAAATTTTGCTGTGTTTTCAGTTTTAAGAATTAAAACCAAACAGTGCACCTAAAGAAGGCTTAGACAGTATACCTTAATAGTTATTGATATATTCCATTCATTTTGCATCAAACCAGTCTTTTGTTTCTTAATATTGTTCATTCTAAAAAGTCCAAAAGTTACAATCTAATTAAATGTGAAGATATTGGCTCTGAGTTGTATAAGAAAGGAAATAATGCATATAATCACGAGCTTAAAGTATATTTTGCTATATTAAAAAACTTTCTAAGTACTGAAAATTCTTTAATTAAACAGACGTAAATAAAGTTATTTTCTTTGCTCTCTGACATGTTTGGTTGACAACAGTCAGGGTAACTTCAAAATCCATTACAAATTTCAAAACCAAAACCAAGCTAGGAAACAAAGAATTTGAATCTTCAAAGAATTTTCCCTATCGCAGCAACCAGGTTTAAAATGGGTTAAGTTCAGGGAAATGGGGCAAAGCAGACTCAAAATGAATGAGGAGGGAGAGTTCTTTGGGCAATATTTTCTGTGATTTTGACCAGGTACAGCCACTATTGTCAAGGGACTGCTTTTTACAGCCATGTACACACAACTATGAAGGATCTGTGTCCAAATCAGTTTATATTCCAGGCAAAGCCTGGCACAAAATCCCATCTAAGGGCACTTAGAGAGTTGAAGTTAATGAATGAATAGAAAACGAAGTTCAAAAGCAGTCAGATCACCCCACCCTCCTAGAAAATAAAAGGATCTACATCAGTAATTAAGTGCCATCTATACACAATCAGATTCCTCAAAAATTGAAATTCTGGAATTTGAGATCGGTTTTCCAAGTGGAGGAGATGCCTTATACATAAATTTATAAAGCATTCAATAATGCCTTAATACTGAGCAATATTCAGTGGCCATCCTACAAATGATCAATAAGAACGTAAATATAGAAAATAACATGTCTGTTGTTTATATACACCAACTTTATTGACCCTAGAGCAGAAACTCTAACCCAATATTTATTTTAATTTTCTTCCATAGTTACAGAAGTTTTAGCTGAGCATATTGCCACTAATAAAGAGGTGCATTATCCTGCATCCCATGAGGTCATGATGCCTTGCAAAAAACCTTTGACCAATAGGATACAGTGTAAGCGACATCTGCAACTTCCATGTCATGCCTTTAAAAAGAAGGGGGCATTAGTCACTTTCCTGCTGCCTGGATGGTGAACTTGACTGTAAGCCACCTTGGAATATGTAAACGCTCTAGGAAAGCAAACAATAGTAAAGAAAGTGCCTGGATCCATGGATAACTTTATGGAACAAAGCCACCGCCCTTGCCCTGGAATAACAACTTCCAAATGGTTATGTGTGAGAGAAATAAACTTTTTTCTTGTTTAAGTTATTGTTTTCTCTAGTTCCTATTTCACACAGCCAAATCTGTATCTTACCTAATTTATAAACCAAGTAAATAAAAACCACTGTTTAAAAATTATCCCTAAGTACTTAGCCTTAAGTACTTATTGTCATTTATGTGTCATATATGTGTACATGTTTATAGGCCCCATTTGCAGTTGTCATGCTGAAAGGCCCAAGATATTTCTTAAACTTCCTTTTCTCAGTACATTCAACTGGACTGGGTGTTTTAAAATATGACCGGTTAAGAACTTGACCAAAGAAATTACAGAATATTCAATAATACAGATAATGTATAGGTTTTGATACATAAGTATATATATAACTTAGCTTTCGCCAAAAATTTTGCTGTTACATAGTCATAGGTATAAAACAAAGGTATGACTATATGTAACCAAAATTGATATGTCACCCAATAGTACATGGCTGAACAGCCTGTGTGTGTTTAGAAGACAAGACATGCCCATAATAAAGAAGACAGATGAGCAGTAATATAAAAGAACTATAGATATAAAAGAAAGGCATGATTTATACCCAAGTCAGACAGAAAACCTATGGCACTTCATCGACCCCATCTATTCTGTCCTACATTGTAAATCTGATATTGAAGAAATACTCAGACACAATACACATGGGTCTAGACACAGATATCATCCACACTCTCAATAATTTTGATATTGCCTTTGAAAACAATTTCCTAATATGAAAATTAAAATATTAGGCAAAGTTTCAGCCCTTCTTTTGAGAGAAAATCACTCTGGTCACTGGTATAAGCTTTAACTTATGGAATCTGACTCCACTCACAGGCGCTGTGATAGATTATACTTAATAGGCTCGTTCCATGTCAAGGACAAATAGAGAAACCCATGGAAACCACAATGAAACACTAATGTTATTCTGTGCAGTTTCACATAAGTATTTTGTACTTAGCATATACAACCAGCTTTCAATCAACTAAAAAACGACCACAAGAAATCCTTAGCCTTCTAGTTACCCAGAGGTGAAGGGTCAACAGAAAACACCTAACTAAACTAAATCTTCCAACATATCATCACAAATGACATGAGAAAACATGTGAATGTTTTCTTAAAGAAACACATATTTTCATCCTAACCACTCTATTTAAACTACTCTCAAAGGGGTTCTAAGACTCCCCATTCACCAATGCGACCTTTTCATTATGTCTCATTTTTCTTGGCTTCTCTGCAGTATTCTAACTTCCTGGTCATTTAATTTTGAAATTTTCTTTGTCTTTAGCTTATGTGGTTCTGACTTCTCCCCTAACCTCCACATTTAGGTCCCATGATTCATTCCTCAGAACTTTTTTTCTTCTCTATATTCTGGTTTCAAAGCACCAACTCTAATGCATTAGATTCCCTATCATCTTCCCCCGTGTGAGGCCCCAGCCCCAGCTGTTGGGTATTCTCCCTGTAGCTATCTTTCTAGCAACTGATGTTCTCTATATTCCTTTATTAATTCAATAGAAATCGACTAAGTATTGACTGTGTATCAGGGATTAGGGTTACCAAGAAAAACAAAGGCACCATAGTCACATAAGATATAACTACACTCACATTAGTGTGATAGATGATGCATTTTGATTGAACCAGTGGCAAGAAAGCTATGACACTTGATTTGGGTTTTGTGAAAATCTCAAGTAGGGAAGTTAGGACAGGATGGAAGGGTGAGGGTGAGACGGGCAAGAGTGATATGTACAAAGCTGTACAGCTGAGAGATTTGGGCAACTGCATACTTTCCTCAATAGAGCTAGAACTAAAGGTGCTAGAAAATGAAGGTGGTCGTCCCTTCTCACTCCTTACACCTGGTCTTGGTGCATCCTAAATTCCACTAGTGGTACTAGCATTCTTCTAATTACTTACATTTAAAACCTTGAAAGTCTTAGGCTTCCTTCTCTACCTGGTACCCCATTACCCAACAAATGCTAAGCAGAAAACATCAATTGGTCCCATCTAATTTACCTATCTTTTAAGGCTTAGCTCAAATGCCATGTCTCCAGGAAATCTTTTCCAACATCTCTACCACAGCCAGAAGTAATCACTCCTTCAAGCATCCACTAATACTTCAATTGTCTGTATTTGTATCAAATAGCTCCCCTTTTTGAGGTAAAGTTTATGGAAAGCAAGATTATTCCCATTCAGAGTTATAGTAAGGTACTTGTACATACCAGGTGCTCAAAGATGCTGCCCTTTCTTCAAGTAGTTTACTTTTTTCCTTCTCCTTATTATATACTGGCTCTTTCTCTGTATTATGATCAGTATTTCACAATCACATTTTACCCTATTAGCAAAATGAACAAAAATTAAGTTATCTAAGTTGTATTTATTTTATTAATTATTGGAGTCCATGGAAAAGGGGGAGGGGTAGGAAATCTGCAAAATTCCTTCCAAGTCTGGAATTCTATTAGTCTTAATCAAACAAAATATGGTTAAATAAAAAAAGTTAGTACTAAGATTTCTTTTTTTTTAATCAATATTTTTTTATTTTGATATTGTGGGGTACAGTTAAGGGTTAGGTATACAAATATGCTTCGTTCAGGCACCCTTGTTGATAAGGGGTGTCTCCCCATCCCCAAACAGATATTGACTACCGTTAATCCCACCTCCCTTCCTCTCCCTTCCCTCCTCCATAGTTTCCCACCACTGTCAATCCTTTTCTTATAGTATTACGATAGATGTTCAAGGTCCACTATATGAGTGAGAACATGTGATACTCAGATCTTTGTTTCTGTGAGAGGTCACTCAGTATTATAGACTCTAGTTCCATCCTAATTATAAGACACTGAGAAACTGTTGTAAATCACTACCTTATAAGGGGATTTCCTCAAACTTTCTTAAACAAAACTCTTTTCAGACTAGATGTACTTCACTCTTAATGCCTCACAATATAAACATTTAATGCCTATGACTATAAACATTTTCTTACTATACTTACTAAAACAGAAACTAGAAGACAGAAATTCTCCAGTGGGCCTCATATGAGTTATTTAATGGTTTGGTATTAAAAACAAGTAATCTCTAATTAATGGACAATCTTTATCAAGATAAATTTTTTCAGAATATGTAAACTCAAGACAATCTTAGCCATGATGAAAGTTTGTAAAAAATGTATTAAGATATAGTAGCCAACTAAGTTAATAAATTGTTTTTTGACATTTTATATAAGAGGTCAATTTCCAGGCCTCAGCTATGCCTAGCTTGATACAAATGATAGAAAGCTGATATCCTGAATACTCGAAAATACCACTCCAAGTACGTAAATACTTTTATAGTTAAGATAAAAACTGATTAAAAGTCTCAGAGCAAATCCTGAACAAAACATAAATACTCAGAAAGTACAATCGATTTCAATTTGTTTTATTCATGCTGCAAAGCAAATGCATCTGTATTAAAATTAGAGTTGGCAGATCACCTTTCAGAGATGCTATGATTATCCATCTACTTTTCATAAGCATGTTGCTAACCTGCAGCATTATTTTCATAAAATGAAGGATTTTATTTAAAGCCATTTAGCGGCAATCATCTTATGTGGTTAAGTCATAGACATTAACTGGAGTAGTATATTGCTAATATTCAACTTTTCTTTCTTGAATTAAATGATTTGTGTTCACTCTTCATTACTACAGAGAGGATAGGTCTTTGGATCCTGAACCTGGGAGTGAGCTCTGTGAAGTTTGTTTTGAGAGGACTCAAAAGCATTGCTCCATCCTGGGTCATGAGAAAAAAAAACCCTCAAACATAATTTTGATTGTGCTTTAGAAAGAAAAACAGACACCTTCCTACCCTAGCAGTGAGGCTCGGGAGGGAACAGAAGCACAGACTTCATTACACTGTATTGATCTCACTAAATAAAGGGTTCTGAATGTATTGATCAGCTCAAACTAAACCCCTAACTGTTTGCAAGACCATGCGTGATGTGAAGCCCCGGTTCACTGAAGGAGGAAGAACAGAAAGCACTTTTGTCCTCAGGCAGCCACAGAGCAGCATTTTACACTAAGTAGTAGATTAACATGATTAAAATAATAGACAGCATTCAGTTACAGAACAGGGAGGGAGATAAAATTTGCCTCAATTCAAAGATTTCTTAGTTGTAAAGATGATGTAATAAGTTGTTAAAGGTAAAAAGACTTTTAAAGAGGAATATTTTCTTGGCACATTACTAAGCAGAAAGGCAATTTTGTCTCTTTAATACAGTTTCTCCCTTCAAACCCCGAAAATATATCTGTAAGAAATTTTTTCAAACTCTAGGCAGCAGCTTCTTCCCTCCTTTTCACTTTCGCTGTGACTGTTAAGTGATGCACACAGAGAGGGGGTAAACCCAAGATTAATTTTAAGGTTCATTTTGTAAATCTGCACATTTTCATTTTCATTTGGAAGGACATGATTTTCTTTAGTCAAATTCAATTCTCATTCAAAATAAGCCTGAATATGCTGTGAATCGATCTTATTACAATAAAATATTGCTGCCAAGATTTACAGCAGGTTTTTATCTTAGAAAAAAGGAAACCACACCCCTTTATCCTGGTTTTCAGAACACAGGCCAAGCATGTGTTTTCAAATTTCATTCCTGTCTATCTTTACACATTTAAAGTGCTGTCAATTTTAAAACAAATAAAAGCAAAGCCTAGCTGTTGTTCTAAACATTTGCCATGGGAACATTTTCCAAAAGGCTAACCTGTCCTTCACATTCAAAGGGTTAAGTACTCTGATCTGCTACTCCAATATCTTGAGATCTCAAAGAGAGGAAGTCAATGATTTGGTATTAAACCACTGCATTAATCTTTTTGATATTCCTTAACTCTTTTCAATCTAAAAGAAAAAAGTAATTGTTTCTAGTTGCAGAGGAAGAAAACTCCAGTCCGGGACTGAATTCAAACTTGAATGCTATTCAAATACTGGTTTAGCCACTAAATAGTTGTACAGTGCAAGTTGCCATCCCTCTGTTTCATTATTATGGAGCCTATACTGCCTGTTCATCATATTGGCTCGAAAACTGTAAGGCAATTATTTGAAAATAGCCTTAAATGCAAGTATGTTTTCAAAGTTCCTTGAAATTTAGATTCCAGTATCATTATGCCCACTTTGTCAGAACACTACAACTATCACACAGACATTAAGGACTTTTTAGTGCAGGGATGGGTGGAGGGGAGAGATCTCTGCCTTACATTTTATGTTCTTGCATATGAGGTATTAGAAAATTCCTATAAGTTCCTTTCTCTAAAGAACAAGAAGCCAGAAACCCAGTACAGAAGCTCCTCAACTTCTGAAGGAGTGGCATCCCAATAAACCCACTGTAAAGTTGAGAACTGTAAATTGAACCATCACAGTCAGGGACCATCTATACATTACTGTCCAGTCATTAATTCATTTAACCAATAGTTACAAAGTAGCCAGAATGAATACAGATGTGCTGCTGCCTAAAACACTGAATGTAAAAACTAGTGTCTGCCAGCAGTGATTCCAGGGTAGACAAGACATAGAAAAGAGTCAAAAGGAAAAAAAAGGATATAGATATTTTGAAAATTTCTTCTGGATAGGTGGCTAGGATGAAATGGAAATATACTGAGGAGGAGCGGGAATGAGGAAATGAATCTGAAAATGTGTTTTCCAAGGATGGACTTCTCTACCCTAACACATTCGTGTTTTACATGTGAACATTAAATGTAAATTAGCTTGATTTTAGAAAATGCTTCATTTTGAAAAAGTTGCAGAAGGAATAAACCCTAAATTATCATAATGAGCATTTATTTAGCATTTACTGTATGCTGAACTTGTTCTCAGCACTTTATAGATATTAACTAATGTGCTCATCCTATCAGGTATGTAAGAAAGCAACTGTTAGTATCCTCCATTTTCAATATAAATGGGGTTAAATCTCAGGTATCACTTATGATACAGTGATCATAATGTCTGATTACAAAATACGTAATTCATAATTTTACATTTAAGAAATATTTGTGGTGTAGAAAATTCTCAAGATGGTTTCGTCATTTCCCTTAATTTCAGTTCAAACTTAACGAAAAAGCAGACATAGTATGAAAATTTAAAGACTTGAAAACTAACCTCATGTATAGTATTTTTACAGGAACAAGATCTATAATCAACTACATAACCTACCACTTTGAACACGTTGTCAGACAAACAAGACAACGATTCACATTTAAAGAAAAACAGGGCCGGGCCGGGCTTAGTGGCCCAGCCTTTAATCCCAGCACTTTGGGAGGCTGAGGTGAGTGAACTGCCTAATCCCACGGGTTCGAGACCAGCCCGGGGGAACTTGGTGAGACCTCATCTCTATAATAAATTAGCCGGGCATGGTAGCGTGTGTCTGCAGTTCCAGCTACTTGGAAGGCTGAGGTAGAAAGATCGCTGGAGTCCAGCAAGTAGATACTGGGGTAGCCGTGAGCATGCCACTGCACTCCAACCTCGGCAACAGAGTGAGACTCCAACTCAAAAAAAAAAAACGATTATAATAAAAAAATGAAGAAAAACAGGTAAATATTTAATAAAAATGAGACTATCAAAAGGTCATATATTGTTTATTCTATAGGAAATATCCAAATGTATGTGCTTGAGAAGTAAATGAATATTTTGAAGATAGCCTTCATTCTAAGAAAAATAAACTATAGATCTTTATGACTTTGCTTTATATTATAACCAAATTGGTATATGAAATGACATTTAAATAGAATAAGTGAATGGGGGTTAATATGTCTATATAATAAATCCCAAAAAATCAAAATAAATTATCCATTTCAAAAATAGTACATAGCATATCCCAACTTTAGGAAGATGGCATATGGTCTTTGAAAAATATGGAACCATCTATTTACTAGCTGAATGCTTGTGAAAACTTCCCAGGCTTTTCTGAATCTGGTTATTCAATCTCTTAAAATATACATAAAATCTACTCCTACTGGTTGTTATGATAATTAAGCTAAGTAATATATAAAGCCCTTAGCACAGTATTTGAAATTCAAGCAAATTTGGTACACTTACATAAATATAAAATTAGGTGAGGGGGCTTTCTAATTTCCCATCTACAAATAATTACCTTTAAAACAACATAATTTTGGGTAAATCACTCCAATTTTCTATTCTCTTAAATAGGGAGAATGAATGAGTGTTAATGTGATTTACTTCAAGCACGTATTGAGTGTGCTGTGCTTGGCACAGAGGATAGAGATATGAATGACACATAGGCTATCCTGGCAGAACTGCTAGTCTGATGGGGAAAAATAACTTCCTGAAATTGAAAAGTGTACAGAAAGGAAAAGTAGGCTCCAGAGAGACAGACCAGAACATGCAAAAATAGGACAATGGGATCCCACAGTTCGGCCAGGACCTGTCAATAAGGGTTCCATGTGATGGGGCCCAGAACATTCAGGAAGGTAATAGGGCAGAGACGCTGGTGCGCCAGGGCCAGATTCAAAGGCCTTGAACACTCAGCTCAAGCAGCTGGACTTTCTCATCAAGACACCATGGGCTCATAGATGAGTTCTTAAGCAGGAGACAGACAAGGAATCTGCTTTGTATAAAGAAAACCAGCAGCAGTAGAGAAGACAGTTTGGAGAAGAATTGTATTTTTAAAAAATATTTATATAAGTATTGTCCTATTTATGAAATCACTTTCTTTTTTTTCTTTTTTTGGTAGAGAAAAAAAGGTAATTGTTAAGTCAACCTATCCGCCAACCAGATGTAGAGGAAATAATACCAAAAATCTGCAGGGCTTTTCTCTTGGTTCCCACAGGAGTAGTTATGGATTTAGTTGACGGATTCAACTTCTGAGTGGCTTGGGAATTTATAAGCTTCCCTCTAATAACAGCAAATTCAAATTCTGGTAGCCATAGTGACATGTTATTCTAGCCCTGTCTGAAATTTGGGAAGCAGCCATCAGCACAGTGCCCTGCAGCAAAGGGAAAATACTTCCCTGAGAGTAAGCAGTGGTCAAATCAATTTACCTATTCAAAAATACACTTAAGATTTTATTTAATGTTATCAAAATAATGCTCATTCCACTTTTTAGTAGGAAAATAATCTATTCAGAGAGCACCAAGGCTGGTTGCAATATAGTCATTTAAGACACTCTAAAAGATAATCTGCAAATATTTATGAATACAATTAGATCTGAAAAAAAAGCAGGGTTTATTATTTTTCAGGGTAGAGGTGCCCCAAGGTTTACAAGTCCTTCAAAGCTATTTCAGAACAAATGCAATTAGAAGATTCTTTTATAAAGGAACACAAATGTATGGCATTTCTTAATTAATTGTATATATACTCATAAACTTGGCTAATTGTATGGTTAACATGCTATAAAGCTATATGTGCACAGGCAACAAAGTGTATGAGTAATACTGGCCAAGGATGAAGGCAGTCAGACTTTTTGCAACGCTAACCTATTGAATATTGACTTAAGTCCAAAAGAATGCTCTGCAACAAATATTTTAGATAACAAATGAAAGGAGAATGGGTTGTTCATTGACAGCTTGGTTGACATCCTGGGACACCTCCCACATTCCCAGGACATAGGATAAAGGAAACAAAAATATGGTCAGCACACCACTAAAAACAAAATGGAATCTATGGCAACACATGATCACACTTTTAAAAAGTGCATCATGAAATTCCTTTCATTTGTTTCATTTGTTTTTCCTGTAATAAAATATAAAGTGAAAGTGAATTAATAGGTCACACCAGAATATGTAATTAGGTGCTGAAGAACTTTTTGAATTGTAACTAAAACTCAAAATCTCATCACTTGTATAAACTCATAGATTCTGCATCAAGGACTCTAGGTGTATGATACAATATTGTGTGTGTACCCAAAATATCAGATGAATGTACATTTATTTCTCATAATGTGGTTACCTTTCAAAGAAGTTTGGCTGCTAACTGTAAAATCCAAAGTCTCATTTTAATATTCTTCAGTGGCATTCATGAATGATTGAGCTAAGTGAATGCTGGGTTTAGCCTCAACCCAATCATTATTGAAGCTACCTCCCACAGAAGAACACAGAAACACAAATAAGATGTACCCGGCAACATAGTCAACAGGCACCCTATTTATTTGTTTCTGGCAGATATGCCAGTGGTACAAACCAAAAGCCTATTTGAATTACTTATTTGCTTACATTTGAAAGTCAATTTGTAAACTAATTTCAGATGCAGTCAACAAAGGACAGGCCACACCCATAATAACTAATGACATCAGATCTTTATATATAGGTTTCAGATGTATCCCAGTCCACTCAAAAGAATTAGACTTCATACATTATGTAATTTTTACCCTTGAGTATGCAAACAGACCTTAGAATTGCCTTTTTATGATCTTCTGGTTAATAGCTACTCTACAGAAAATTACAATCTGCCTTTCAAAATATCATTTAGTCAAAAGTTAACGCACTGCTAATGCTAAATTATTTTTCTCTGAAAAAATTACTTCCATCAGTTTATTATTTTTAAACCACAGCTGTAAAAATGTTAAACTCATAAACAAAACATAACCACCTGCATATAAAAATCTATCTACAATTTAAGCAAATACAATTTAATTGTGGTAACTGTCAAAAATATTTGAAAGAAGTCTGTTTTGATACATTCGGTTAACATAAGCCAAAGATAAAATATTAAAATTTTACTTTTCTTAATGAAAATCCAGCATATGATTTGCAAAACAGATGAATATCAGTTAGACTCCGGGCCTGGCCACAATTTGGAAAATACAAATTACTAATTTACAAAAATTGAATGACTCTTGTCTATGCCAGCAAACATAATTTATATACCTTTCCTATTACTCATTTCTAGGACATCTAGAACTGCATAAGAAACATGTTATTAGGCCAACGAAGCAGAAGTGTTGGAATAATGTAGCATTAAGCATAGTGTTCCTGCTCTGCTACTCCTTGGCAAAGTAATGAACCTCTTGGCTTCAGTTTTTGTTTGTAAACCAGATACACAATCACAACTCACAGATGACTGTGAAACATATAGAAGCTAATTTATATACGATACTTTCATATCTGGATATAGTGTTCAATAAATATTAGTCAGAAGCATTGTATTCATTCTGTAACTGCCTTCTGTAACACAAGTCCTGAGAAAATGGAGAGCATCCAGATGTGCGCATAGCTGCTGAGCAGGACTCTTCCAGGAAGCCCTGTGGGAGAGGATTTGGGCTCTGTCCCCAGAGACTGAAGTCAAAAATTGTGTTACCTCCTCAGGGGCACAGAGAGCTGCAATACTGCCAAGACTTTCCAAAGTGGAATTAGAATGTGAGAGCAATAACCCCTCTTTTAAAGTGTTCTAGAATAGTAAAAAGGAGTACATTTTCTTTTTAATTTTTACTTTTGAAGATGTGGAGTACAACTCAGGGTTAGGTATACAAATGTTGATTATGCAGGTACCCTTGTTGATGAGGTGTACCTTCCCTCCCCTGGCAGTTTCCAACTACTGCCAATCCCTTTCTGATAATATTATGACAACTGTTCAAGGTTCACTTATGAGTGAGAACATGTGGTACCCAGTTCTTTGTTTTTGTGATAGATCACTCAGTATTATAGACTCTCAGTTCATCCAAGTTGCTGCAAAGTTCATCATTTTGTCCTTTATGGCTGCGTGAATGTCTATAGGAGGCTGAGACTTAAGTTTTGATGATCCCAAATTTTGATGAGCTACCTTTGAAAGAGCCAGAGTTAATTAAAAATTCAGTCAGACACATATATATGTAAGTACACACCCTCATCCATTCAATAGAATCTCTTTTTTTAACAGCTCTTCACACCATTTCCTCAGCTAACTAGATATATAACCAATAAACAGTTCCAAAAACCTCAGACAGCAAATGCTTCTTACGACCAATAAACACCACCATAATTTGTTGATAAAATGACCTACACCAAATTGCTCAATAAAGATACTCTAAGTTCTACAGTATTTGAAAGAAATAATTACCTTATAAGTTTCTTCTTGCCTTTTTTACAAATCTAGGTTTATATCATGTTGGTCAAAAAAAAAATACTAGTTTTTCAGAAAACCAAAACTTATGTTTTCTGCTAGAAACAAACAAACAAAAATCTCAGTATTGAATTTTCTGTCAGTTTTTAAAAAATCTAACACTCAGAATAGCTTTTGTACCCCTACTTTGTGACAAAAAAGGTCACAAGAGTATAGAAGATCATAGCAAGCACACCATGGGTTTTTAATGACACCGCCTTCCCTCACATCTGGGCCAGTTACAGAGACACTTGATAGAATCTTCACACAGCACATCAATCACTGCCATGGTGATTTTATATTAAGATTTGACCTAGAAAAAGCCCTTGATTTTGTTCCCTGTACTCTATATCTTAGATATTTTTATGAGAAAATCAAAATATTTTGGAAGACATTTAGAAAAATATGTCCATTGAGAGAGAGAGAGAGGGAGAGAGACAGAAAAAGACAGAGAGAGAGAGAGAGAGAGAGAGAGAGAGAGAGAGAGAGAGAGAGAGAGAGAGAGGAGAAGAAACTGTTTTCAAAACAGTTTTTTTGTTTTGGTGGCCTGAGACAGTGACCACACAGTTCAGTCAAAATTTCCTTTTACCCTATACTTTCCATCAGTTTGCAAGCTGGCATCCCATTCTCATTTCCATCATTCTAAATTAGTAACTACTTCATTAAAAGAGAAAAAAAGGGCTGGGCTCGGTGGCTTAGCCTGTAATCCCAGTACTTTGGGAGGCCAAGGTGAGTGGATTGCCTGAGCCCACAAGTTTAAGACCACCCCGGGCAACTTGGCGAGACCTCATCTCTACAATAAATCAAAAATTGGCCAGGCGTGATAGTGTGCGCCTGTAGTTCCGGCTACTTGGAAGGCTGAGGTGGAAGGATCGCTGGAGCCCAGCAGGTCGATGCTAGGATGGCCGTGTGTGTGCCACTGCACTTCAGCCTGGGTGATAAAGTGAGACTCCAACTCAAAAAAAAAAAAAAAATTTCCACACAGTTCTCTGCAATAGTTAATACTCTCCTTGACCTCATTTCTTAGTAAATCTCCAAATTTTTGTTCACATTCATTTAACCTATCAACCAATATGAAAAAGCCAGGATTTGTTAGACATTGTGGTAGGCATTGGGAATACTGGAAATGACAGAGTCCCTAACTTATAGAGGTGACCACCATCTCAGACGCACAGCAGAAAAGCACAGCAATACAGGCCCCTTGATCAAAGTGTGATTACTTCCCCTTTCTGGTCATAATCACATACACCAGTCTCTCATTCCCCCAAAAGTTATGAAGCCTGTGCTCACCTCCTCACTGAGACCTTCATGAGACCCACTCTCCAGTCAGGATGCAACACACTGCATGTAACAGAAAACACATCTCATGCTGCCCTACACAACTGACGGGGCTTTATCAGTTAATAGGACTGAAGGCCGAGGGATAGGAAAAGCTCTTGGATTATGTTAATTCAACAGTTCAGTAATTCTGCTAAGAATCAGGTTTCTTTCCTTCTCTCCACTTTGCCTGAAAGTGGATGACTGACAAGGATTCTTGAGATTATTTGCTTCCTTGTCCCTAGTCAGAGATGAAGAGAATCTTGGAGGGAGAGAATCATGAAAGGAATAGGAAGGAGGTGGTGGGTGAAGGGAGGTGAGGAGGCAAAAAACAAAGGTTGAGAGGAAGTAATACCTCTCTGAATTTGAGCTCACTGATCCAAAGGGTTCCAGATAAATAGGACTACAATGTTTTATCCCTATACCCAGAGGTAGATGTAGCTTCTCTTAACACTGTGGATGGCATAAGAGCAACAGAGCTGATACCCAAAGATTAACTGGAGGAATGGATCTCAGAGTACACCACCAACGCAACTGATTTCACATGAAACACAATTCACCTACGTCTGTAGCCTTTAAAGTCAGCCTCATCCTACTGTCCTCTCCAAAATCCACAATTTCTTACTTTTGCTTTACTTCCACACCCTCAGCCAACTCAAATTCCTCACTCTGGCACTCACATCTCTTCAAGACTGAGTCTCACCAAATAGTCCACTTTGGGCTTAGCAGTCTCCAATAAAATTCTTCCTCTCCTGTCAATCTGATCTCACACGCATACTCTTCATCCACCGCTCTTCCTTACCTATACAAATACCCTTCTTCAGAACAGTAATACCTGCCTGATTTGGCTCCTCACTTAGCTGACTTTTCAGGCAACCCCCTAGGAGACAGCACCGTGTAACAGAAAGAGGACAGGAGAGGAAACTCCACAGACCTGGGCTCAAATTCTAGTGCCACCATTCGTTATTGGTATGCCTTCAGGAAATCACTTTAAAACTGTTTATATCCTAATTTCCTTACCTGTAACACAAAATTACCTCCTTTTTCAGGGTCATTTTAAAGACTAAAAAATAATTGCTAGTAAGAATTTGGCACATAAAAGTTTGATTAATAAAATCTATTATCATTATTTAGTCACAAAATCTCTTGGTTTTCTTATATGCAATTTTTGTTGCTTTCTAGTGCTTGTATATGCTAGATCTTCACTTAACAACAAGTTTTCTGTGGCAAAGAATAGGATTTATACCTGCATCTGTACATTAAACTACTGGCCAATGTACACTGCAAAACTGAGATGCTGCTTCATGAGGGCTACATTTGTCTTCTATCATCGTCCACAGAAATGAATTTGTTTCTTAAATAGAAAACATTCATGACTTAAAGTAGACATGGTTGATTGATGATACAAACTGCCTGCCTCTCTTTCCCCATCTTCTTCCAAAAAACAAAACTAAGAGTTGTTGAGAACCCACAAAAGTTCAAAATGGTAGAGTTGCAGTATCAAGGCTTGAGAACACTGTGTGTACTTACTGACAGCTCAAGGAAACCGAGCAAGATTTTGTGATTCTTGAAAAGGGGATGAGAAAATGAATGTGTACCTTGACTAGCAACATCCATTTTAAAGTCCCAGATAAGCAAGTGAGTACTGGCAAGTAGAGCATGGGAAAGTGGAAGGGGCCCAAAATACTGTATTAGAAGCAGCCTTTCTGAAAAGCACTTACGTCATGGGCTGGAGGGAGAGGGCCCTACGTGGTGAACAGAAATCAGAACACAATAATCCAGATCACATTCAGCCACGTACTCATCTTATGATTCTAAGTGAATCACTTCATCTCTGTGGACTCAACATTATATGAAAAAAGAAATGCCCCTGTTCTACCTGACTCACAGAGTTTGGGGCAGCTAAAAATAAAATTCATGAAATTGTTCAATAAATATAAAATGCCATACAAGTGTAATACATTTATAAATAACCAATCAGAATGCTGAAGGGAAGGCATTTCTTACAAATTTAATGTAGTATTGCTAAAATGTCCATATGTGATAGCAGTCATCATATATCAACACATAGCCAAAGAATACACCTGCTCTTAATTCTCTATTTTTAAAAAAATGGCTGCTTGAAAAATAATAAAGTACAATTATTACTTTAGATAGGTTAAACAATTAGGACACTTAAATATAAAACAACTAAAACTAGGAGAATGGGGCACTAATATGGATTGAGAATTCATGCTACTAATTTGTTACTCATTAGTGAAGTAAGAATACCATACTGTGGCTTTATCAGTTTGAGTTAGTGTACAATTACCTTTTAAGGGAATGTTTTCCTACAATATAAATGCAATAAGATAATTTAATAAATTTGTCTTCTGCATTGATTGAATAGATGACAAGTCAACAAAAGATGCCATACCAGATCTAAGTGACAGAATTGAAGGGATAATTGTGTATATACATAATGTGAACATCTGCAGAATTTAACTTATTTCTTCTTCCTTCCTTTGTGTGTGTTTTAGAGGCAGAGTCTTAAGTTGGTGCCTATGCTGGAGTGTAGTGGTGCAATCATAGCTCACTACAACCCTGGAATCAAGCAATCCTCCCATCTAAGCCTCTCAAGGAGCAGGACTACAGGTACGTGCCACCACTCCCAGCTATTTTTTTTCTTTTTTGTAAAGATAGGGTCATGCTTTGTTGCCCAATCTGACTTCTATTGCTGGCCTCAAGAGATCCTCCCATCCAGGTCTCCCAGAGTACTGGGATTACAGAAACAAGCCACCACACCTGGCCAGGATTTAATTTTACAAAGAAAAACAAGTATTCAGTTTTTTTGAGATTTTTCTCCTGAACATTTCATTAAGGTGGCCCATTACATTTTGGCCTTTAAAACCATGCAAAAATTCTACAAATAAATATTTATAATTTAAATGATTACCACAAATTATGACTGTTTTCTCCACTAGCACAACTAGTAAGTGTTAGCTTGTCACTGGCATTTTCCAAGGCTATGCATAGTGACTTCCTTACAAGAACAGAAAACAAATATTTGTTGAACGAATGCACAGAACACATGTATTTCCCAGGCCCTGAAAGTTTCTTTATCAACAGTTTCTTAAATTCATAGTACATGCTAAATTTGAGAAGTTTTCATTTAAAGTATACTTTTTAAATGAAGGAAAAAGTAATAATGAGCTGACCCTGATGTATAGGGTTTGAAAATATAGCCCAACAAGCTGCTAACAAAAACCGAGTACCAATATGAAAGGAAGGCCAGTAAATATCAGAAGAATTAGTATTAGCAGGTGCTTCTGCTCTGCCTGAAATGCCCTTGGTCAGATCACAACTTCAGTGGATAAACGGAGTGTCCAAGGAAGAGGAGCTTTCAGGTCTAGGATTTAATTGAAAAATAGAGCTTACAGACCATGTTCTTTGCTATAATCTCTGATACCATCAGATTAAGTGAAGAATCTTAGTCTCAATTTATATAACACATTTATTAGAACTGACTCATTATGTAAACATCTGGTGAAATAAACATCAGATGTTTTAAAACAAACAAGACACACTAATAATGTACACAGATATGCTCCGAACAATAATTAATATGAATGAATTTTCTTCAACATCTATTTAAATGCTGGTAATAACTTCAAAAACAGAAAGTAAGTTTTCTATATTTAAAAAAAAGCAAGAAAGAAGAGTTAAATTGCAACCTCCAAAGTATAACATCTTCAAAAATCCATCTAGACTAATATAGTTTCACTATCTAAACAGAGTGCAAATATAACTGAACATGATCTGTATTCTTATCATGGAAATACACACTAAGGTCAAATACACAAGCATAGTGGAAGATCACCTTTATCAGAATCACTTGGAGTTTGCTTGTAAAAATGCACATTTGCAGGACGTAGAATTCAAAATCTGGGGCGAGGCATTTTCTAAGCTTTCCCCAGAATAACTCTCAAATACCCCAAAACTTGAAAAACAATGCTTTTAGGTTAAAACAGGAGGACTCTGGAAGAGTAATTTTCTACATTTTAAAAATATAGACACTAGAAAAATTGCACTGGAAAAAATAAAAGCATATAAATAGCGTGAAATCATGTCAATTGAAAAGTTAGTAAAATTAAAATCTGATGAGTGCATATGTTGAAGGATCCTTCCTCATGCTAATGAAAATCTTCAAGCGAAGTGAAATGATGCATTGTCACAAGGAATGACTGGCTCTTAGAGGTACAGGGGAGGAGCGTTCAGGTGTAAAGAGATGCACCTTCAAAACTGGCTGGCACTCTTAGTTGCATCCTTGATACAACACAGAAAATGAATATTAGCATCAAAGGAGATTCCACTTGGAAAGAAGTTTAAAAGACTTTTTAAAAGAAATAACAATAGAGTAAAGCATCCATAAAAGGAACTTAATCCACATTAAAAAAGGAAAAATAATAGATCAAGCTGTTGGTGACTTTTTCCTTACAAGTAAGCAAATCCCAACCAGCGTAATCTATAAAAGATTTAACAATGAACAATTAAAGAAGCAACTTTATCTCCAAACACTGTAAAGGGTGCGTCTTTGTATTTTTGGTCTATGTTCTATAAGTTTAGGGGACAACCTTCTATTGACATAAAAGTCTTCAAGATGAAATGGGGACTTTTAACTATAGATTTGCTTTAAATAAGATGTGCGCATTAAAATCAATTTTATTTTTTTGTAAAAAAGAATGAAATGCATTTTCAACAGGGATCTGAAATAGTTGTAACTGAGATAATCTAAATCTCCTGTTACTTATACCATCATATATCTGCAATAGGCTGTTTTTCTATTGCCTAACATTAAGAAATTCTATTTTAAGAAAATCATAGGCCATGAATTGAAATGCAGTCTTAACATGAGTCGTGAAGTTGCTATAGGCTGAAATGCATCTGCTACTTTCTGATCATTTAATGATTTAAAGAATGTATGTGTACGCTAAGGTTTTACTCTGCCAATTTGATAGCTTATGTCATGTAAAACTTGTGGATTTTATGGTATACCCCTTTCTTCAAATGAGGTTCTAAAATACATATTGGCATTGATTCCTTGGGCTACTCTGTGTTTGGGTTGTTAGTGGGGTCTCCAGAGAGTGCTGAAACTAGGACCTTAAAAAAAATTCAACCAACATATCTAAAATTTGTGTTCAAAAATCAATTTTACAAGTGTAAGATGGTAAGCAGTTTGTCTGAAAAGCACCCAGGAGTTTTAGTTAACCACAGACTTAACAGGAGCCAACAAAATGATGTAGCCATAAATAATGCCAAATCCATTTTGGGCTGTACTGGAAGTGCTGCATCCACATCAAAGGTAAGAAGAATGTCTTTGTAGCAAGCGTCCGGACACACAAGGTATTAAGTTCAGTTGTGGAGGGAACCTCAGTTTCCTCTATTTGAAAAGGAAGAGTAAACTTGAATGCTCAAAACACCACTGAAGGAATAGTTTGATGTTTCGCCTGAAGCAGAGTAGATTTAAGGAACCAAGGTGATCATGTTCAGGCATTTGAAGGATCTCTAGAATGCAAGTTCCTACTACAGGGATTTTGCTTGTCTGTTGACCACCATTGCCTGGTGCCTTGAAAAAGGCCTGGCACATGACTAGTGTTCTAATTTACTTGCTGAGTGAACTAATAATGAAATGAATGACCCCAAAGCATAAGAGAATATATACTTGTTCTGTGTGATGCCAAGACTCCAGTGGGTAAATTTTTTAGAAACATATGCTTCAGTCAAACTTTTTAAGTAATCACTTTTTAACAGCTAGAGCTCTCCAAAGATGGAGCAGACTTGGTAAGGGAGTGATCTCCTCCTCATTTGGGGGAAGGGAGTGGCATAGTATTCTTCCAGAAACTGGATAACCATCTGTCAAGGACGCTTCAGCAATGAAAATGCTGTTTACATCATCTAACACCACAAGACTTTCATTTTTATCCTCTGCCATTTCTGTACAGAAAACCTTCTGCTGACATAAAATCAGCAAGCCAAAATGAAGAGTTTTTAACCACTTTAGGAGTGACTCAACAAAATGTGTTAGAGAGGTTCCAAAATGCAGGTACATAAAAACATCTGTGGAGCTTGTAAAAAATACAGACTTCTAAGTCCTCCTTGATCTCATTTCTCTAGCCCATGCTATGTATTGTCTTAGCAATTTTCTCCTCTCTTCTGGCACCACTTGTTCTCACTCCACTGGACTCTTTGCCTACATCATACAAACATATTAACTCCCATCTTTAAAAAATATCCCTGGTTGACAGCACTTCCCTCAACAGCTACTACTCTTTCTTTTCTTTGAATAAAAATCTCAATCTGCACCCAGCTTCCCTCCTCTACTTAACTGCTGAATACACTTTTGATCCTTGTCCTTAAGAATCTTTAATCAAAGAGTAGTTACCTCATGTTGCTAAATCCAGTTAATTCTCGGTCCTCATCTGAGTTGACCTTTCCATAGACTTCAGCATGGATAATCATTTCCTCCCTTTGAAACATCCCTCACGTGCCTCCCAAGACATCACATCCTACTTTCTGTCCTGCCTCACTGGTCACTTTTTCTTAGCCTCTGATCCTTTCCTTAATTCTGACTTCCTAACACAAGAGTCCTCAAAGTCTTGATATTTAAACTGTGTCTTCTAGTTTCTCTTTGTTTTTTTCTCTTTTGGTTTCTCTTCCTCACACTTGGCTTAGTGATTTTACCCTGTTTGTAGTTAATGTCTGTACACTTAGTACTCCCCACTCTGCAGCCCAGCCCATGTCACTGAACCCCAGACTCATATCTAAATGTCGTTTTGACATCTCTGATCTTCATCTCAACAGATTCAAACCAAATTCCTGATCTTCCCAATTCTAGTCAGTAACATCCTTTCCAATGATCAGGAGTAACACCACGGGGTCATCACTGATTCTTCTTTTTCTCATACCATATATTCAATCCATCATATCTTGTCAGCTCTATCATCAAACACATTCAGAGAATAAAGCTGGGCCTCTACCTAATACCATATACCCAAGCAACTGAAAACAGATCAGTGGCATAAATGTAAAATCATTTTAAAACCGTTAAACTCATAGAATAAAACAGGAATAAATCTTCATGATTTTGGATTTTGCAATGGATTCTTGGATGCAATACCAAAAGCAAGAATAACAAAAGAAAATATAAATACATTAGACGTCATCAAAATTAAAAACTTTTGTGCATCAAAGGACACTATAAAACGACAACTACTATTATTTGAATGTTTGTGTCTTTCCCCCAAAATTCATTTATTGAAATCCTCACCTCCAGTGTGGTGGTATTAGGAGGTGGGGCGTTTGGGAGGTAGTTAGGTCAGGACGGTTCTGCCCTTATGAATGGGACTAGTTCTCCTATACAAGAAGCCCATCAAAGTTCCATTTTCCTCCTGCCACATGAGGTTACAATGAGAAGATGGCTGTCTATGAGGATGCCAACCCTCAACAGACACTAAATCTGCTCTCCTCTTGGACTTCCTAGGCTTTATAACTATGAGAAATACATTTCTATTGTTTATTGTTCATCCAATCCATGGTATTTTTTATAGTAGTCCATACTAAAATAACCTATAGAATGAGAAAATATTTGAAAATCATACATCTGATAAAGGTCTAGTATACAAGAACACACAAAAGAATCCAATTAATCCAAAAAGACAATCCAATTTAAAAAATGGGCAAAGAATTTGAATAGACATTTCTCCAATGAAGATACACAAAAGATGCCTTTAAAAAGATACCTAACACTATTAGTCATTAGGGAAATGCAAATCAAACCAATGAGACCACTTCACACCCACTAGGACTGCTACAATCAAAATAAGTGTAAAATAACAAGTGTTGGTGAGTATGCGGAGAAATCAGAATCCTTGTACATCGCTAGGGGGAATGCAAAGCAGTTAAGCTGCTGCAGAAAACAAGTTCCTCAAAAAGCTAAACATAGAATTACAATACTATTCCACAATTCTACTCCCAGGTATATCCCCAAAATAATAAAATACAAGTACTCAGAAAAGTAAATATATATTCAGGCTCATACTAGTACTATTCACAATAGCCAAAAGGTGAAAACATTTCAAATGTCTATCAATAGAAGAATGAATAAACAAATTGAGATATATATACAATGAAATATCATTTGCCTGTAAAAATAGAAGAGGCAATAATATTAGCTAATACATAAATGAACCTTAGAAACGTTTATAAATGTGAAATAAGCCAGACACAAAAGGTTTGCAGAGCTGGAGAAAAGGGGGATGGAGAAAGAAAATGCTTAATGGATAGAATGTCTTATTTGGAAGCAATGGATATATTTTAGAACTATATAGAGGTGGTGGTTGCACAATACTGTGAAAGTACTAAGTGCCACCCTATTGTTCACTTTAAAATGCCTAATTTTATGTTATTTAAATTTCACTTCAATAAATTATTATTTTTTTAAAATTCAGAATCCAACCTTCTATTCTACCTCCATGCTACCACCCTGGCTCACACTACCACCTTCTCTCCCCTGGATTATTTCTAGCCTCCTACCTGGTATCCCTTTTCTTTCTGGTTCCTTAGTTTTTTTCTCAGCACAACAGTCAAAACGATCTTGTTTTGAAAGTCAGATCATGTCTTTCCTCTGCTGAAAGCCCTCCAATAGATCTTTAGCTCTTCATTGCCAAAGTCAAAGTCCTTACAAAGCCCCACACAAAGTGGCCCATTACTGCTCTGACCTCATCTGACCTCATCTCCTTCCCTTCTCCAGTCTAGTCAACCAGGCTCCTTCCTCCACCAACATTGCAGACACACTCCCTCAGGGCTCTTGCACTTGCTGTTTGCTCTCCTTGTAATGTTCCCCCTCCTCTAGATATCTAGGTCCTTGGGCCATAACCAATATCAGTTCTTGTTCAACTATCTCCTATGCAATGGCACTTCCCAGACCATCCTGTTTAAACTGCAGAAACACACATTCTCCCTATTTCTCTTCTCTGGTTTATTTTTCTTCAAAGTATTCATCACCATCTAATATACGGTATATTTCACCTATTTATTGTGTTTGTTTTCTACTAGATGCTTACTAGGGAGCCTAAACGGATAAAGAGGAAGGCCCTCTTTGATATTAAAAAGACAGATTTTAAACTTGCCTGCTTACTAACATGTTTGTGTGGGTGATAGATGTAGAACCATGACTTGCTCTCTTTAATACATGTCTTCAGTTGGAGTCAGTGAGGCAGCAGACCTCAAGTACTCCAAATTACTAAAGGCTATGAATAACTGCGAAAGGACTTAAAAATAAGTGACCACCCAAACTGGCTTATCTTAGTTCGCCGCACTGCATTAAGAAAGCTAGAGCTTAAACACATCAAAAGGGAAAGAAAAACTTCCAAGTATTAAATAAAGTCTAAATGGTTCTAAATGGTTACATTAAAAATAAGGGTGAAAGTTCTTGGTTTTTTTATTGATCTCATTATGTAGTCAGTTATTCTTAAAACACAAACATGCAAGCAAAAATGACCACAAGGTTTAAAACAATGTTCTCCACCCTTAAGAATGCACATGGCTGCATGCTACTTGTTCCACCTTAGAGTTTATCATCAATATCCAATAAAACAATCTCTCTACTTAGTGCCGTTTTCCATGATCAATCAGTTGGAAATCTGCACAGTGAAAGGTCTCATTGGCTGTATAAATAGGACGTTTATAAATGTTTTCAAATATTTTAAAACACAGAGTCCATCACAAAACAACTGTCAAAATAAAAAAGAAATAAAATGAAAAGACACGGGTTCATAATATTTGAGTACCATACAAGCCTCTTTCCTGATTCAGTAACACATATAAAAGTGTGCATGTTATTTTTATAAAAGAGTTGTACAGTTGTGTAGTCCTCCTAGACGAATAAAAAATCTCAGTCCTGTGATCTAAAGATACCATACTGCAAACTCCTCTGACCATGTTAATGCAGACCAGCCTCAATCAGTCAGCACGCTAATCTAAATCAAATTCCATCTAGTCGAAAATAATCATCATGCTCTGCCCAGAGATGGTGAGTGTGAATGGATTACTGAAAATATTCATGGTAATTGCAGGTTGCTATTTATGCTGACCAGATTTGGAGGAGTTTACTTAGTGAAATATCTAAGCATGCAGACCACCAAAGCAAAACACACAGGAATATCACTCTTGACACTAAAAACAGCCCAGGACCCTCTCTGCAATGTCACAGCGTAGTTGTTATTTCATCGTGTTGGATATACTGCTGGTGACAAAATGAAAATTTATGATTGCAGTTATTTTACTTTCAAGAAATATACTACCACAAGAGATTTTTTTTCTAGTTCAGTGAAGTGTAAGTTAAATATCAAGGACTAAATATTATCCTCCAAAGCCCTAGATTTTTCTGCTTGTAAACAGGTGTGTACACAATACTACCAGTGATAATAATTGAAAGATATTTTAAAATTATAGCGAGTGCTGTTTACTTTATAATCCCCAATTCCTAAATATAACTAGTAACACACAAGTCATGGAGGTAAGCGGGGAATAAAAAAAATCAGCTCTAAGATAAACTTGACACAAGACTCCTGGCTGCTTAGACTGGCTCCCATAAAACCTCCCCTTTCTCTGTGTTATACTGTAATCGTTTTTTATTGTTACCATCATCAAAACTAAATGAGGAATCAGGAAACCTGGGTTCTAGTTCCAGGTCTGCAGCTAAATATCTGAAGAGCTATATAATCACGGGAAAAGCCTACAATCTTTTTGAGCTCTAATTTGCTTATTTGTAAAACAAGGAGGTTGGCTATAAATGTTTTTAAAACAGAATAGAACCAGGCATGGAGGCTCATGTCTGTAATCCCCCTTTGGGAGGCTGAGATAAGAGGGTTGCTTGAGTCCAGGTGTTTGAGACCAGTCTGAGCAACATAGTGAGACCTCATCTCTACACAAAAATAAAAAAATTAGGTGTGGTGGCATGGGCCTGTATTTCCAGCTATCTGGGAGGCTGAGATGAAAGAATCACCTGATTCCAGGGGGTTGAGGCCACGATGAGTCATGGTTGTGCCACTGCACTCCAGCCTGGGTGACAGAGTAAGAACCTGATTCAAAACAAGCAAGCAAACAGAAAAATGCAAGGCGAAATGGCTACCTAAACATACTAAGACAGAGCTTAATTTATAAAGACAAATACCTATATGCACAGGCTTTTAAAAAAGGAATACTTCTCACCAGAGGGGAAACAGCAAAATGGCAAGACATTATGACATTAAATGGTGATGAAGATGTTGAAAAGAATGAACATAATTTTAACCTTGTAGGAAAAAAAAGTCCTAAGAAATGACAAAAAAAATGCTTGTCAAACTCTATCTTCCCTTTGACCTAGTAATTCTACTTTTGAACACAAATCCCCAAAGAAAATATCCCTAAAGGAAAATCAAAGTTCTCTAAAAAGAATCTCCATAGCAGCACTATATATAAGAGAGGAAAATTGGAAACAACCTGTATGTTCAAAAATAGAGACACAGTTAAGCAGAATCTGGTCTTGCTAACAAAATGGAACAAAGGCCTATATAACCATTTTTTAAGATACTGAACTATCTTCAAAGAGTGGACATATTCACATGATATTACATGAAATGTATAGGTTGATCATCAAGGCACCCTTCTTTATGATTTCACAAAAAACATATTGATGAAAACCAGAAGAGAAATTGAAGGGATATAACTAGTTCTTTGAGTATGTTATTTTTATAAAATTCATTGCAACAGCAAAAAATAAAAAAGGAATGGGAAGGACAAAATGCTCTCTAACTATAGTCCAGTTGGTATATTTCATGCTTATTCTGCATAGTTTTTCTAACATGACCAATACCAATATATATCTTTACCTAACAATGTTTCTCAAGCACTTTCACAAAGATTATGCTACTAGTTTGAAAAACAATTAGCATTCATGGCACTGAGACACCAAAATATTAAACTTTTGTACAAGGTTAAGTGAGTCAGATGTATACTATGAAATAATACTATACATATTGGTAAACCATGGTCCTCCTCTCCCCAAATGTCATCAATGGAAAATTAAAGCATCCAGATTTAGGAGTTATGATTTCAACAGGCTCTTGAATTATAAAGTCAACCATAATATGGCAGAACAGGTTATAAAGTGAATGCCTTAGAAAACTGTCACATATGTCTTCTGTACAATCACTGCTTTCTTTAAACATTACATGCTGCAAAGCCATGGCACAAGTGATCACTCTGGCTGGTCTACTAATGGACCCCTTTCAGCTCTTGTACAGAAGGTGAATAAAGTTACTGCAGCACACAGAATGCATGGATATCATTATGACCTTGTACTTGGCTTCAGTGTATAGACACAACATTGGCTTATCATTCCTCTAAAAAGCTCCAAAATGATATAAAAGGTAAAAAAACAAGAATTATTCCAAGTAACCTTTCTACAAAAGAAACACTAACTGGAGACAACAATCTTGCAAACAGAAATGTAGATGTTCCACAAAAGCCAACGTAAAGTGTCCTTCTAACAAAAAGTTACTGTTTTCTACTAATTAATATTTTATTTATTTATTTTGAGTCAGGGTCTCACTCTGTCGCCCAGGCTAGAGTACAGAGGCTTGCTTGCAGCTCACTGCAGCCTCAACCTCCTGGACTCAGGTGATTCTTTCATCTCAGCCTTCCAAGTAGCTGGAAGTACAGGAATAAGCCACCAGAACCGGTTTATTTATTTATTTTTTTGACTTTTTGTAGAGATGAGGTCCCACCATGTTGCCTAGGCTGGTCTCAAACTCCTAGGCTCAAACGATCCTCCTGCCTTAGCCTCCCAAAGTACTGGGATTACAGGCATGAGCCACTGCACCCAGCCTCTATCAATCAATATTTTAAACAGTATGTTTTAAGCTTTAAGATACTGGTGTCTTTTACCATATTCTGAGAATTATTTCTTTAAAATGGTGTGTCATGTGAAAAACTTAAGGGAAAAAAAGGCTAAAAACTAAAATCGGGAACACATGGATATACCAGAACTGTAGAAATCTACCAGAGACTATCATACACACTTTTCTCAGTGATGGCTAGAGCACAAAGTAAAAAATATTTTCAATCTTTCACATTTACAACTTTAACAAAAATTCCAACTTTCTAAGTTTATACCAAAATGACCCTAGAAAGAAGCCATGTCATTTCTATTGTCTCTAGCTTTACTTAATAATTAGAAAACAAGCTAGCATTTTCAAAACAATATGCCAAAGTAATTAATCTTAAATGAATGATTTCTAGTGACACGTGTTTATTTGTAATCACCAAATTATAAGCTTTTAGGAAAAGGAATTGCCCATTTAAACATGAATCTCAAAAATATGCTGCAAAAATGCAACAAATTACGCTGATATTTTTATTTGTCTGAATTATTCTAGAAAATTGTATCTGTTTTGCACTTTCAAAAAATATATACTGGTCACATAGGTTCTAGAATGTCATATAATCATTTACAGATTTAAAGAAATTGATAAACCTGCAGAAGAGCTCTAAGACTCATAGTAAGTTAAAGAAAATCTGTACGCTGTGATTTGAATTAAACCTCCATTACCCACTAGATGAGACAGGGTTGAGACAGACTAACTCAAACATTCACCCTTAAAATAGCATGTAATGAGGCAGGGACAAGAGTATGTCTTTAAAAAAATTAAAATCAACTTCAGAAAGAGCACTTAGGTGTGAGCAAATCCTGATTTAAATAGAAATTAAAATAAAACGTATCCTGCATCCAAGAACTTTAGTAGCTAAGAGCCCATTTACATTTCAAAGTCCTCTGTCTATGGTATTCTTAAGTATTGTACCACTAAGGTTTGTCAATGCTGTGGAGACACTTCAATTAAGGCTGTGTGGTAGAGCTCTGTGTAAATTAATTAGTGGAGGTTACAAAGATTTTCTAAAGGCAGCTCTCTAAAACAGCCTCAGAGATATGCAAGATTTGTGGGGAATTAAAATTTAAATACAACTTACTAATCAATTCTTCTTGCTTTCACATTTCAATGACATTTTGTGTAATAATAAATAAGCCCGTGAAAATACTACTATCCAAGATTGTACGTGCTTTCAATTAGAGCTAAAGAAAGGGGCTTTCAATTTTGTTTTTGATACTCAGATTTTATTTCAGATTCTATCTAGACTTATTGGCAAGAGTTTCCATATGATAACTATAATGAACTTGATCCATATTTAAATGAGAAATGAGACTATATTTGAAATTCACATATGCTACAACTAAATTAGCTATCTAGTAATTGCTATAAACAATGTCACAACAAAAATATGGATTCCATGCTCCTGTATTGAGACTTTACTTGTTAAATTTGTTCAATATAATTTAGCTTAACTTACAGTTTGACATGTTTTATCAAGATAATCATAATAATTTGATCTATTTAATGCAAAAATAAGTGAGTTTCCTGTTGTAAATAAGTTTTAAAAACATTAGAACTAGGTGTTTGATAATCATTTCTCAAAACATTATTCTTTAAAATAAGTAAAATATATGCAGAAAACCAGTAATAATCAGTTACATAAAGGTTCTTCCTGCAAGTTAAAAAAGGAAGAAATCTGAAGTTTTCAAGAGACCAGGAGCCTTCTAATTATGCATATAAGAGATTCATGAGCTCTTCTATAATCCTAAAATAAAGTCTCTACAGTCTCATTATAGTGATTGTGAAAAATTCATACTTGTTATACAGTAGAGATGATTTACACTTTTTTAATGGCTAATTTGTTTCAAAAGCATGGACTGTATGCACAAATACATCTTTCGAGATAGTACCATTGAGAAGAGGCTGCCCTTCATGCACATCCTTCGATAAGACTGCACTGTAAACATCTTCAGGAAATCCAGTCTTGCATAATGCGATTTCACCAGAAGCCTCTACAGACGCCTGCAACACAAGGAAAAAAAAAAAACGTGTGCAATGATTGCTACCTCCTTCAACTGAGAAACATTCCGCTTGGCATAAAGCCTCATTTTTTCAACTGTCTTGTACAAACAACTTCTTTGTTTCCAAATGCTTACAATTAGAATGTAGAGGGCAAAGGGTTAATCATTTTGATAACTGGAGTAGAAGAAACAAATCCCACTTGTCTATTCCAGTAAAATCTAAATAATACACATTCTAGGTTCTTCTAAGGGCTAAACACTTCCATTAAAATGGTCATTGTGACTGAAGAACTATCAAGAGGGCTTGGGGTTGGGAGACAGCCAAATAGTCTTTGGGCTCCCAGATCACCATCACTAACTTAACTTCTCATGAAAAATGTATATGTTTAAGTACATGTTGTCATTTAATTTTCTATGAAGCATATTCAATATGCTCTGTTCATGAAAAAAAATTATTATATACTTACTGGAGGATATATATATATATATATGTATGTATGTATACATACATATATATAAAATACCAAGTAAAACCAATCAAAATGATATATGCCTATAATTTTAAGAACAGAAATACATTAAAAATACAAGCAAATACTAGCACAACTGTTTCTTTTTTATAATTTTTTTAGAATTAGAAAGTAAGTATTTCATGCCATCTTATCTATCATCATATGCATAGTTAATTACTCAGTGTGCTTAAAACTCAGACATACCTAGGGCTGTGCAGCTAACCTTCCAAGATAGTTTTACTTTCTTCCAGCCCTACTGACACAATCACAGGATGATCAGCCCTCAGCAGAACTCCTGTAGTATCCACATTAATTACAGGACACTCTGCCCTGCACCTGTAGGAACCCAAATACAGGAAGAAGGAAGTGTGGACTGAGATTTCCCAAGGGAGGGATTTCAGTGGACACAAGAGAAGCATTAGGGACAGTCTACACTGATGAGGAGACCCAGAAATTGAGAGGAAGGAGAAAGGAAAGGCCCAGAAACAAAGAGACCTCAGAACAATCATCTGGATGAAACAATACAGTACAGCTTCATAATTCAAGGATTACCTGATTTATGAATGTGAAATTTCGCAAATACTGAAGTTGCAAAAATCCTTGCTAAGCTAATAAGTTAAACTATTCTTTTCTAAATCTAAGACAACAAAGAAGAAAATAAAAATTTAAATTTTATTAAATATCATGCAGTATTTATTCTCAAAAAATTACTAGGAGTAACAACGATATACTAGTTCAGACTCATCAAATTAGCAGTTTTAAGTCTGTTATATGTAAGAATGGATTGTATCAAGTCAAGAATACAGAGGAGACCACCTCCTTACACAGGTGTGAGTGGAAGCTGGTAAAATTTGGCAAGTTCTAATAAAGCTGGAGGTGAATGCATCCTATACTGTAGGTATATTTCTAAGGAAGCTCCCCCTATGGGTGCAGGAATGTCCACTGAGACACAATTGTAATAGGAGAAACTGCAGGCTACCTGAATGTTCATCAATAGGGAAAAGGACTTATACATTATCACAAAGCCAAAAAAAGGAATACTGAACAACATTAAAATGGAAAAATCAGAGCTACATTTATCCACAGGGCTACATCTCAAAAGCACACCAAAACAAAACAAAAAGTCAGTTTCTTTAAGTTCCAAGTAAAACTAAGGGAGCAGTTTGATTATCAATCAACCTAGGGATGACTATTACCTTTAGTAAGTTCAGAAACCTATTTATGCGACATCCCAAATTCAGATGGAAGACAAAGCACATTGCAGTATAAATCTTGCAAAAGAAAAAAAAAAAAAAGACAGTATGACTGATGATTCCATTTATATAAAATTTAAACACAGAAGATAATATAATGTTATGGGCACATACTTATGTAGGAAGAATATAAAAGTGCACAGAGTAGTGACAAACACCAAATTTAGGACAGTGGCTACCCCAGGGGAGGGAAAATTAGGAAAGGCATTAGGAAGGATTGTACAGGTGGCTTCAATTTTATCTGTAATAATTTGTTTCTTCCTAAAGCAAACAAGGTAAATGTGAAGGTCTGCATAGGCACATAGGTACAAATGATATATTCCCTAAATGTCCTATGTGTTCCACATATTTCATAATGATAAAGAGAAAATATCAGGAACCAACTGAGAAGGAAGATGTGAGGCTTCCTATACCCATCAAGTTTGGGACACCTTTAGGTATTATGATATGTAACACCTGGAAACATCTGGGCCCTTATGCCTCTCCTGACAGAGCGGCACTCAGTCAGGGAAAGCTTTTACTTTGAGCAAGCCAAAACAAATTAAGGGAGCCCCCAGTTTTCCATATAAACTGGACAAATGTGCTGTAAACCTATGTACCACGAATGTGTTAGGGGTCTGTCTCCTCACCTCCACCCTAGTTTCTTTGTAACAGAGGCGAGGCTGTGGCAGGTGCTGCACAGGGAGGTAGGTCAGAGCAGAGCTTCTTAGCAGGACAGCAGCCATCAGCCAACAAGGGAAGGCATATAACAAACAGGGTCACATTTCAACCTGGGCATTCGGCTTAGGAGAGGGGCAGTTATACAGGTAAGCAACAGAGATCTATTAGGTATAAAGACTAGAGGAAAACAGTCAGCTTTTCAACTCCGCGACTTGAATCTTGGTTCCCAGTGGATCTGCCCCAGGGTAGGGGAATTCACAGCAACATGCTCCTGGTTGGAATAGGATTTCAGGGCCACGTTAAGGCCATCGGGCAGGTGAGTGTTCACTATTTCAGACTCCATCTTATTTCAAAAAAGGGAATTTCTGTGCTCGACGTGCTCCCCCTTACTTAACCTCTCTGCATTTGTTTTCCTCGTGTATGAAAGGGCACCTGCCAACAAAAGTTGGTCAGTAAATACTGAAACAATGTTTGTAAAACACACTTCTACCAATTACTAGCTACTAATCCTAAATACCCATGAAGGGCATGTATCATTTGAATAATTTTATATTCACCTTAAACAGCCAAAACGTGTCTAAATTATTCTTCTCCAAGACAAAAAGGATCCACAAAATAGTATGCTGTTATTCATTTATGATGTATTTTCTTTTCTTTTTCTTTTTTTGAGTCGGAGTCTCACTCTGTCGCCCAGGCTGAAGTGCAGTGGCACGCTCATGGCCACCCCAGCGTCAACCTGTTGGGCTCAGGTAATCCTTTCGCCTCAACCTTCCATGTAGCTGGAACTACAGGTGCGTGCTACCACGCCCAGCTCATTTTTGATTTATTGTAGAGACGAAGTCTTGCCAAGTTGTCCCAGCGGTCTCGAAACTGTGGGCTTAGGCAATCTACTTGCCTCGGCCTCCCAAATTGCTGGGATTACAGCTGAGCCACCGAGCCCGGCCTGTAATATATTCTCTTACAAATATTCTCCCTAAAATTGTTAAAGTATACATTTCTCCCATTAATGTGTTATTAATTTCCTCTCAACTTTCAGTCCAAAATTAAAAAGTTCAAGAAACAAACAGAAAGCACTTAAATTAATACACTCTCCAAACTGGAGATACCACAGGTTTATTTTGTGTCAAGCACTGTGCGGATAAATCAACATCTCATTCAATTCTCCCTTCAACCCTACAAGCCCGTGGCTGATCCTAGGTCTGAGACTGTGGGGATTGCAGACCTGGTAAGCAGCATCTGTGCAGGGAAGCTGATTCTACTCGGGTGCTAATGATGCTGGGGACACTGAAAGTTCACTTGTCTAACCTATAGCTGAAGTTTGAATGTTCTACAACACTGGCTCTCAACTGGGGACATTTGGCAATGGCTGGACACATTTTTGGCTGTCACAACCAGGAGAGGGGCGCCACTGGCTTCCAGTGGGTAGAGTCCAGGGATGCTGTTGATCATCATATACAATGCACAGGACCGAATTCACAACTCAGAAGCGTCCAACCCCAAATATTAATAGAGCCAAAGTTAAGAATCCTGCTTTAGTAAACAGCAACAAATGAAAAGGGGTGTCCGCCTACACACTGGCAACCCCAGCAATGGGAAGTTCACTATCTACTCGAATAACCTATTAAGTTCCTGTTTGATCACTCTCCTTTCCAAAAAGCTAGACCCAGCCCTGTGGCTTACTCCCACATCACATAAACTGATCACCAACATTGGGATGAAGTTCTGGAAGTTCAAACAGAAAAAAGAGGAACCCTCCCTTCAACGTGTCTGTTGTGGGTCCAAGGAAAAGGTTGTGAATCACATGCATTTTCCTAATATTTGAATAGTACAGGAGTCAGCAAGCTTTTTCAGTAAAGTCTATATTGTAAATATTTTAAGCTCTACAGGCCATAGGATCGACCTCTGTTGAGACTACTCAATTTGCTGTTGTAGTACAAACGCAGCCTTAAACAAATGAACATGGTTGTGTCCACGCCAGTGAAACTTTACATAGCCCAAAATATGGATGTCGTTCAATTTTCAAGTATTGAAAGATATTATTACTTTTCATTTGATTTTTAAAAAGCATTTGAAAATCTGAAAAACATTCGTGGCTGTACAAAAATAGGCAGCAGGACTGTAATTTGCAGATGTGTGGAATAGTATGGTAAGTTTCATACAACATTGACATCTCACTTAATCCTTACAACAGCCCTCTGGGGGAGGGAGTGAAATTATCTGCACTTTACAAATGAGCAAATAAGCTCTCATACACAGGTGCAGTGAAATACCCAAGACCTCACATCCAGGAAGAGGAAGAAGTAGGATTCGAACCCTATAGTCTTTCCAAGTGCAACAAACAATTGCAATACAATCTTCCAAGAAACATGTATTGAGTGTCCATTTGCCACTGGAAACAGACACCATGACACAGCTCTGACGTTGAGGAGCTCCAGAATTAATGTGGGAGGCAAAGAAATGCAGAGGATATGAGGACAGTCCAGGAAAGGGGGCTGGCGGCCTCCCAAGCAGAGACCTGGAATAGTAAGGCAGGAAAGCCATCCCAGGCGGTCCCTGCTCGAGTTAAAACAAGGCAGCAAGAAACTGCATACTGCCTGGGGAATAACAATGAGTTCAGTGTCACTGGAGTCCAAGAAGCAAGGCAGGAAGTCAGAAGTTGAGGCCGGAGAGTTAGAGAAGGTTAGATCAGAGATGGTTAGGAGTTGGGGTTATCCTCTTGGCTGGGGGAACCAGAGACAGATTTTAAGCACAAGCAGATTGCACTTGATAGAAAATTTCTGATTGCTTTGTGGGAAATGTGTGTGTGGTGGGGGATGACAAGTGACAACTGGGAGACATGCTAGGACACAAACAACTCAGAACAGGAGCTGCAAGGAAAGAGAAAGGGGCAGACTGTATCAATATGCAGACAGTTGAAATCGATAGGGCCTATTGAGGCAGGGACTTAAGAGTGGGAGGGAAGGAGAAAATGAAACCCCCCGCCTATGTTTCCAGCTGAGTGACTGTGAACATGAGTACCACAAAAAAGAAAAAATAATCGCAAAATTGTAACTTCAGGAACAAAGTGCTAAAGAAGCAGAATGAATAGGATGATAAATCTGCCTGTGGAAGTTAAAGAAGACTCCATAGCTAAAGTGACACTTAGGCTTTGACTTTAAAGATGATTAAAAGTTTGCCAGGAGAAAGAGGAAGTAAAAAAGGGCATCCTGGGCAAAAGGTACAGGAAAACAAAGCCTCTGATGATTTACATTGAGCTTGTAGTCCACCAAGACCACCCTGATCTTTTTTATCATGGCTTCTCTCTTTATTATTTTTGCTGCTGATTTTAGGGCCCTAGGTGAAGCAATTTACATTTAACCCTCCAAAATTTGGTCTCAATAAATGAATAATTCTAATTGGTTTTAGCTATTCTTACCAGTTTTAAGCTGCAAGAAAGTCTAATGAGACATCCCAATGTCTTCACAAAGATGTTATTCAGATGCTAAAGACAGGGTGTGTCGCAAGCCCAGACAGGAACCAGAAAATCTTCGCAGGAAAACCCACCTGGCACTCTAAGCCAAGCTCTGAACAATGGCAGTCAGTGGAGTGACTGGAGCATGGACTTCCAACATGCCAGACTGCCTGCCTTTCAATCCCAGCCCCATTATTATCTGTGAGACCTCAGTGAAGAAACAGTTCCCTCATCTGTCCAATAAGAGTCATAAAGATAGCACCTACTCACCAGGCAGAAGTGAGGATCAAATGAGTTAATATGTATAAAGCACTTAGGATCGCATCTGGTACATGGTCACTCAATGCATTCACTGTAATTCACAGTAATATTAACACTATCAGGACAGCATGAATCCAACTCATGGTATATTTGTCATATAGACCAGTACTTTCCAAACTTGCTCAGCAAAGCAAGCAATGTGGGACATTTAAAATACAGATTCTTGGGTCCCAACCCAAGGCTCATTAAAACAGTATCTCAAGAGGTGTCAGGGTAAATCTGTATATTTAACAAACATCTGAGCTGGGCTCGGTGGCTCAGCCTGTAATCCCGCGCCTTTGGGAGGCTGAGGTGAGTGGATTGCCTGAGCCCGCAGGTTCGAGACCCGCCTGGGCAGGCGAGACCTCATCTCTACAATTAATCAAAAAATTAGCCGGGCGTGGTAGCGCGCACCTGTAATTCCGATTACTCGGAAGGCTGAGGCAGAAGGATCGCCGGAGCCCAGCAGGTCGAGGCTGCGGTGGCGGGGAGCAGCCACTGCACTCCAGTCTGGGTGACAGAGTGAGACTCCAACTCAAACAAACAAACAAACAAACAAACATCTGTGCTGCATTGAGTTGGCACACATCCAATCAGACCTCTACCTCCTGAAACCTTTCTGAATTCCACATACAGCACAGGTACCTTTGGACCCTAGTTTTCAAGTCAAATAGTTCAGCAACAACAACAAAAAGAATGGTTTTTCTGTTATTAATCCCACGCTCTCCAGTCTTTAATTTGCAAAGGATGTCCTTTTTGATTTTGTTTTGTTTTGCTTTTCACAGGGCCATTACCTCATCCCCATCCCTTCAGCAATTCTCCTCTTCTCCACAATGCCTCAAAGATGACAAGCAGTCAGCATATCCTCTCAGCCCACCAGGGCGAGATTCATGCTGGTCAGAGGATCTGAACTCATTTAGTGCCGCTCTGTGCTCTTGCACAATCAGCTCACCTATCTTGAGTTTCAATTTCCTCTTACAAGTATTTGCTCTACTCTTCCCAGGCTGAAGATCGACCTCCTTGTCTAGAGAGGACAGAAGTGTAATAGGAGTTGAGGAGTTCTGCTTGCCTGTGAGTATTAGTCTCTCTGTTCCTGTTCTGAACTCGCAGGGACATCACTTTTTTGTTCTTGTTCAAATTCTTCTACAGTCTCAGTACTATAAGCTTTAAAGTCTTGAGTCCACTACTCTTTCAGGTTCGTATCCTCATTGTTCTTTTTCATGGTCATACTCGGTCACTCGATCTGCTTTCCAATTTCCTCCAAGACTCTTCTAAATCCAAGCTCTTAAATATTTCATGAGCCACAATAGACTGACTCTTCAATCACCTCGCCTCTCAAGATCACATATGATTATTGGCTAAAAATTTCACATTGGAAAGCAGCCGGAACCTAAGGGAATCAGTATCTTTTCTTTCTGGCTCTTTAGACTGCCTGACTTCAGACCTAGACTCTGTTGGTTATCATAAACTCTTAAATGCAATCAATTGGATATTTTCTCCCAAAGCATTGATCTTTTCCCTATCAGACAGTCTAGAATCACAACCAAGTAACAATTAGATTATTGTTCAATAGATTATCAAATGCGTCAACAAAGCTGAAAACTCTCTTTTATAACGTTTGCCTTATATGTGCTATGGTTAAGACTGAGGGTTCTTCAGCAAACCGGCTTAGGTTCCAATCTTGCCTCCACCCCCTACCACCTGTGTGACCTTGTCAAACTATATAACCTTACCTGTGCCTCAGTTTCTTCCTCTGCAATAACAAAGAATAGCTAAAAGTACAGGCCTCACAGGATTGTTGTGAAGAGTATAAAGGGCTTACAAATAATATTAATTCAACCAAGACAAGGGCTAGCTATTATCATTAAGCTGTTATTGTTTTTGTTTTGGAGGCTTATCTCTTTGCTCTGTGAGTAGCTAAGAAATATTTCTTTTTCTTTTTTTTTTTTTTTTTGAGTTGGAGTCTTACTCCACCGTCCAGGCTAGAGTGCAGTAGCATGCTAATGGCCACCCCAGCGTTGACCTGCTTGGCTTAAGTGATCCTTTCACCTCAGCATTCCAAGTAGCCAGAACTACAGGTGAGCACTACCTGAGAAATATTTCAAAAAAATTTTGTTGGCCAGGCACAGTGGTTCATATCTGCAATGCTAATGCTTTCAGAAGCCAAGACAGGAGAGTCATTTGAGGCCAGGAGTTCAAGACCAGCCTGGGCAACATAGTAGACCCTCATCTCTAGAAAAATAATTTTTAAAAAAAGCAAGTGTGTGCGCTTGTAGCCCTAGCTACTCAGGGGGCTGAGGTGGCAGGATCACTTGAGCTCTGGAGCTTGAGGTAGCATGAAGGTGTGATCGTGCCACTGTACTCTAGCCTGGGTGACAGAGAAAGACCCTGTCTATATATATATATATTTTAATTGTGAAGTAGGAATACTATAAAGAAACCCAAACCGCAAAAAAATAAAAATCATTCACAAACACAGGAAAAACAAACACAAGTAGAATTCCCTTTGTAAAATGTGATTTGTGGGTTGGGGGCGGGAAGTGGCAGTAGAGGGAGGTCCACAACTATGGTGATTCCTTAGACCAGGGACGTCTAACCCTTTGGCTTCCCTGGATCACATCAAGTAAAGAGGAATTGTCTTGGGCTGCACATAAATTATAGAATATAGTTAGTGCACATATATAAAACTTATTTTCTTATAATTTTTATTATAAAGTTTAGAAAAATGAGAGCACTATAAAACTACTTAGAAATTTGATCTTGCTTTTGTAAAACTAATCTATCAATGTCTGGTATGATGGAAGTGGTTGCAGTTCTTAGTGAGTTCTCAAGGTGCTTGTCAGAAATGTTTGCTCGAATTTTACTCTTCGTGTGCTTCATAACTGAAAACAGCTGCTCACAAATATATGCGTTGCCAAAACGTGATGAGCAACATGAATAAGGCGTGATTGTGAACTTCAAAAACAGAACTACACTTGGGGTCACAAAGGAAAAAAATGTTAAAAGACACAAGATTTGGGGAGACAATATCACTAGCGGTCCTGGGTCGCATACAGCCTGCAAGCTGTGAGTTGAACATACCTGCCTTATACTGCATTATCCTTAGGATGGACATACCTGCCTTATTCTGCCTTATACCTGCAAGGGTCCCCAACCCCAGGGGCCAAGGACCAGGATCTCCATCACCTCTTAGGAGCCTGACTGCAAAGCAGGAGGTGAGCAGAAGGCAAGTGAGGGACGCTTCATCTGCATTTACAGCAGCTCCCCATATCTTGCATTACCACTTGAGCCACCTCCTGTCACAATAGCAGCGGCAGCTTTAGATCCTCATAGACGGGTGAACCTTATTGTGAACTGCACATGCAAAGGATCTAGGTTGCACACTCCTTATGAGAATCCACTGCCTGATGACCTGAGGAGTTGCTGAGGTGGTGATGCTAGAGCTGAAGAGCTGCAAATACAGATTAATAATAGCAGTGAGGTTTAACAGCACAGAGGCCATAATACATCAGCTGCTTGCAGACTAATACCAAATCCCTATCAGCGAGTGGGTGAATTAATGTACTTCAATTGTACATCACACAGCCATATCTAGCAGCAGGCTTTAAGTCAGAATCCAACACTTAAATTTTAGTCCATGCGTGGCCCGCTCACTATTTTATTTACCACTTCTATCTGCGCCTCTTTTTTTTAATGGTGAGTTGTATAATTATTTCATTATATATATTACCATGTAATAATAACATAAATAAAGTCCACAATCAATGCTATGTGCTTGAATCATCCCTAAACCATCTTCACACCACACACCACCACACCGTGGAAAAATTTTCTTCCACGAAACTTTGATGCCAAAAAAGGTTGGGGACCACTGCTGTACTGTATTATGTATTATACTGTATTATTCAGTCATGTCTTCCAAATGATGTAAGTGAATAGAAAATAGTTCATGAAGACACTGTTAAAGTGGTTAGTTGGGTACATGGTAATAGAATAATGGAACTGTTCAAGACCAATTCACCATGACTAATTTTTTATTTTTTAATCCAATTTATCACCATACAATTACATTTGCCAGATTCTTTACATTTCACAGAATTCCATCCATGATGCTGGAGGCTCGTTAAGAAGATTATTCAAGTGCTTCTGCTACTCTTTTATGATTTTGCTCTGTGTTACTAATGCCACTGATGACGCTTTGAATTTCATATCCCTGCAAACATGCTTAAAACGTGCTGAAGTTTAACCCTGGATGGGAGCACTCTTTTTGTTTTGTCGTGTAATGTTCTAGAGATTCTGGAGATTTCTTCCTTCTGTCTGGTTCCTTAACTTTCACCTGCCTTCATGATATCCTCTAGACTAGCTTAGGTGAAAAGAATATCCCCACCGAGGTCACACATTTGCTCCCTTTGACCACCTAGTAATTTCCATCTTTGCTTCAACTATCTTGTTAGGATGTGTCCTAGTATTTCTCTAGTTTTAGTAATTCTATTTTTCTGATTGCTATGCCTTCTAATCAAGTAAGGACAAAAAGAACAAACAAACAAATAAAAAGCATTGATGCTGTCCCAGGAACCTGAGAACTCTGCTAAAATTGAGCTCTCAGTGAGAAGACAGCACTATGATACAATGATCTGATGGTCAGAAATCTGAGTTTGACTCAAAAATGTGACAAGTCAAACTTATCAAAGGTTAGGACAACATACAAACATATACAAAGTGACATCCACATACATCTCTGCACAATCCTGAGTAAGAGGAAGCTTCCTAGGCTTCCAGGCTTCCTTGAGTGGAGTCTCAAAAGGAGGCAGGAGCTTACCAGGAAGTGTACTGGATGTTTCACGTAAAAGTAGTAACAAAGCCGGGCTCGGTGGCTCAGCCTGTAATCCCGCGCCTTTGGGAGGCCAAGGTGAGTGGATTGCCTGAGCCCGCGGCTTCGAGACCCGCCTGGGCAGCGAGACCTCATCTCTACAATAAATCAAAAATTCAGCCGAGCGTGGTAGCGCAAGCCTGTAATTCCGGTTACTTGGAAGGCTGAGGCGGAAGGATCGCCAGAGCCCAGCAGGTTGAGGCTGCGGTGGCTGGGAGCGGCCACTGCACTCCAGTCTGGGCGACAGTGATACTCCAACTCAAAAAAAAAAAAAAAAAAAGTAGTAACAACATACCTATAGAATTAATTGGCATATAAAAGGATAACACTATCACTAAATAGTAGCTCAAGCAGCTGTGCAATTAAACTGACATTAGAAGCTCCAGAAGTGCTGAAGGCAGCTCCTGAATAGATGTCCAATCCTGGCTTAGGCTGATTCTGTCCCATCAACTCATTACACTCCATAGAGAATGCAACACGCTTATTTGTAATATTCAAAATGGCATCAAATGGTATTGCATTTGGCATTAGACTACATTTATAATCAACTTGGGAATTCATTCAACTAAATACACTCAATATCAGTGATTGCCAATATTTATTGAGTGCTTAACACGTGCCAGAAACCATGCTACAATGCTTTCATACCTTATATTTTAAATAAGTCCTCACAACCCTACAAGGTAAGTAGCATGAATAGTGACTTTTTGCAGGCAAGGAAACAAACTTAAAGGAGCTTCTTCAAATCATTTAGCTAGTTAACTTAGGTATGGGATCCAAACTAGCACCAAACAGCCTTGGGGAACAAGTTAACCCAACCACTAAAAAAGTCATTAGGATGCATCCACAAACATAGACAAATTCCTGACTACAGGCTGGAAACTGTCCTACGGGGATTGAAATCAAGTAAAAATCTGTCTACTGTCATATATTTTTCCTACAATTCTCACATAAGATATGGGATATAATATGACATGTTGATAAAATAATTTCAATGTTTCTGCTCACCATGAAAAAAACTGGAAGAGGAAAAAGCACCAGATCAAATTTTCTTAAGCATCTTGTTTTTTAAATCATCCAAATCAAAACCTTACTGTTTCCACCTCCAAACTTCGAAAAGCACACATGAAAAACTATCCATAAATACCTGTCATGGCTGGTATATTAATTTTCAGTGGTGGTATTGATGAGGGAATAATTATAATCTGTAACAAACGCTGTACACTTTCTACACCCTGGCGTCCCTTGTGTTCATGTACTATTAGGCCCATTTCATAAAACCAGGAGCATGGTTTCATTTTTAAAATGTGATTATAGATGTTTACTGTCCCCATATCTCTGATTTTATTTGAATAGCTGGTCACAGTGATGATTTATCTAATTCTGAGTCCCTGATAAGACAAACACAATCCAATTATTATTCTTGTGAAAAAAATAACATTCACGACACTGCTTCCAAAAATGTTAAAGGAGGCACTGCCAATAATACCAGAGTTTAAAGTCATTCCTAGACTTGTTCCAGAAGCAGCATCCCATCCAGAGACATTCTCATATATCAAGCAATTGAGAAGTACATCTCCAAACCTTGCCTGATAACTGATAGGCTGCACAGCTAGTATCATCAGTTCTGTTTCAATGTAAGAGCTAAGGACTAGCCTTGTCCACCCATGGATATTGTGAGTAATTTAGGGTGTGACATCTGGTTAGTTTCACTGTCACCCCTGGAGGGTTAATGCTTCCTCTCCTCCTGATGCTTCTTTCTATTGCAAGGGACTCTGCTAACTCTAACACTCCTAGCACCCTTCACTAAACCAATTGGTCCCACCCTGAACAGAAATTCTCAAAGTATGGCCAGGAGAATAGACCCCTAGAAGTCCCCAAGATAATTTCAGGGGATCTGTAAGGCAAACCTACTTCCATAATATCACAACATTATTTGCCTTTTTCACTCTCATTCACTTACAAGTGCAGAGTAGGGTTTTCTAGAGGCTATATAATGTGTGATACTTTAACAGAGAACATGCAGGAACAGATATTCAAAAACCAGCTGCCTTCCTCTATTAAGCCAAACATAAAAGAAATCGCAAAAAAATCAAAAGTGCAATGCTACTCTTCCCACTGACTTTTTTCTGTTTGTAAAATATACGTAATTTTTCATTAAAAACAGTATGTTTGATACACATGCAAAGGGTTTAATATTTTTAATGAGTTAACAAATAAATATTATACAATTCTCCCAGTTTAATTATCTCTGGTAAACACTGATAGCTATTACCCACATTAGGAAAGCTCACTGAATAATTTTTAAGAGTGTAAAAAAGTCCTGAGACTAAAATGTTTGTGGACTATTATGCTAGAGAAGAGAGGAAAAGATATAACTTACCTGAAGGCTGCATTTGTAAGAACTATCTGTGCAGCTGGAGCCCAAGCCAACCCCTATGCCTCCCATTTGGGAGTCATAGGCCCACAGAAAACAAGTGTGGTGATCTCATTTTCCATGCTGGGAGTTCACAGATCCCTTGCAGCAATTTGGTGGTGGAGGAAGGGAGGCATGTCTGTGGAAGTTTGGGATTCTGGGATTCAGTTTTAGCAAGGGGACAAGCCCACAGATAAAGGCCATGCTGATCAGAACCATGTGGACATTTTCCTTTCCTATCTGCTGACTCTTCTGGCTTACATCTCTCTTGTTTCAGAACTCAGGCAGAAGAAGTCTTACTTATTGGGCCCCTTCAAAGACTTCAGCAATCTGGAGACCTTGAGAAATTAAAAAAAAAAAAAAAAAAAAGGAGTCCAATGTTGAAGAACAAAATACTCATGAAGGGACTGAGGCTTCTGGCAGAGGAGAGAGGGTGCTTTACCTAGGCCCTGCAAGGTTTTTTAACATAGTTGTTGGCAGCCTTGATTGTACAGAGTGGCTGGTTTTTAAAGTAGGGCAGGTGGCTTTTAACATAGATGAGGCTTAAATTCCTAAACTACAGGGTATTTTAATCTTGATTCATGACCACAACTTAGGGTGGTTTAGTCTCCAGAAAAAGTAGTGACTGTTTAAACAGACAGGACCTAAAGAAAACATTGGCCCTCAGGAAAGGTCATAGGTCAAGGGGCTCAGAAAAGAGGTAGATGTACCATGACCTTAGACAAATGTTGATCACTTCTGGGCCAGGGCTGCTGCAGCTTGGCCTTAACAACAGTCTGAGGAGGTGGCTCAGGATTTCCAGAGGTGCCCATGGACTCCAAGTCAATAAGCAGACTTGGAGAAAATGGTAATTATTTCAATGTCTGCTGCCTAAAGACTAATGAGCAAACAATATTTGTTATTTTATAATGAGACTGAGTTCAAGACCCCGAGTTAGGATCTCATTTTAAATTATTAGTGACAGGCATATGAGAACAGCAAAGGACTGACCACCTCAAACAGCACTCTACATTCAGGTACCAGGAGGGCACATCTTAGATTCTCATGGCTTGACCACAGGCTCAAGGGTTGGCCCCCACCAAGTGGTCTAGATGGTCTTTACAGATGACAGAGACATTTTCCCTTGAAGACAGTCTTCTTCAGCCAAATGATTCAACACAAATGGCCCAGAAAGAACCAGTGTGGTCTGAGAATGAAAACACCTGCTCCCAAGATAGTATTTCTGCCAGTCACCCAGCAGACGGAGCCCACACCGGGCTGTCAGATTCATGGGGCTCAAAGGGAAAGGTTTGAATGTGCTGGTTAAAAACTGAAACTCTACTGGGAAAGGATTCCCATGGCAGGCTGGCACTCCCTATTTACCACCCAGGGAAAGAGAGGACCTACTCATGTACACCTGGTTTTCTTTCAGAAAGCTGGCATTTGAGATACTGCCACTTCCATACAAGGTCCAGAGACACCCACTGGTCCTCGTCTTTTTTGAGGTGCCATTATTTCTCATCCAGCATATCTAATATCGTTAAGTTTCCATTTCTCCCCTTGAACTCTGTTTAATTCAAAGGCAGAAGATTACAGACAACAGGATTAGACTGACCAGCATCTAGGAACAGCTGGCATGGAGAAAATGTTCCCTCTGCCTCCTATTAGTCCTTCCCTTAGATATCACGGGCTCTCTGCTGTGGTCTCTGGACTACAAGGATGGGCTCTAGGAAACAATTTTACCCAGGATAACTCTTTCAGGAGCAGGAACTAGTTGGCTTTCTAACTCTGTAGGCTGTTAGACTGTTGTCATGATTATCTTGCCTGCCCCATTAGGTTCTGGGACTCTTTAAAAAACAAAGTTATAGATTTTCTAAGACTTCGTGAAGTTGGGGGCAAACTGTCTTGACAGATGCCCATCTTCCCCTCTGAAGGAACTCACATACACACTTGACAGTTAAGAACATGAGCTCAGCCGGGCTCAGTGGTTCAGCCTGTAATTCCGCGCTTTGGGAGGCTGAGGTGAGTGGATTGCCTGAGCCCGCGGGTTCGAGACCTGCCTGGGCAACTTGGCGAGACCTCATCTCTACAATGAATCAAAAAATTAGCCGGGCACAGTAGCGCATGCCTGTAGTTGTAACACTGTAGATCTTACAGAGGCAGGATTCCCAGGCAGGAGGCCGGCCCTCATCTAGCACTGTCAAACATGGGATGTGAGTGGAAACTAATTTTGAGATCCAAAACATTTATGCCACATTCCCCAACCTTGTGTTTATCAGTAATAAAGACTGTAATTTTGGCTCTCTATCTGCTGATACTTATGTCTTATTTGTCCAGAACTTTGATGGATAAGAAGTACTATTGTTTAGGTCCCTTCAAAGACAACACAATCATCTATAAAGTCTCAATCTTGCTGAACACTCAAATGCTAAAAGATCAAAAAGAAGCAGTCCAAATAACATTGTCATATTGCCAGCAGTGTCACAGGCCCACTAGCATGGCTCAGGGCTGAGGGTCTGGCAGCAGATGATGGAGACTCGTCAAGTGCTGGGGATAACCCTAGTGTTCAGAACAGAAAGCCACAAGTGCCCCTGGATTACTGAGTGAGTACAGTTCTGGGCCCTAAACTGGCATGATGTCAAAAGAAACAGAGTGATTCACCAAAAGAATCATTAACTGCTCCTCAGATACCAGCATCTCAAAGGTACCACCAAGGAGCTATGTGGCCAGTGGCAAAAATTGCCTGCTTTCTTGGTAACCTATCCTGCACTTGGATCAGTCTATTAGATTTTTCAATTCTTAAGACCAAAGTTTGCTCCCTGAAACCAAGACCCTTTAAATTCTCATTTCAAAGTCCAAATCTTCCTTTAGGCAACAACCCTTTAAAGTCTAGAACAGACTTATCTTGCTCCCACTGGGTCCATTATTTTTCAGACTGCCAAGGAATTGGCCAAGTTGTTACTCAAGAGGTAAGATGCTATCCAAGCCCTGGTCGGCTGCCTCCTAACGGTGTGCCTTCAGGTGAGTGGTTTCAGCCAGGCTCCGTTCAGAGGTTTGTAAAATGGATAATGATAAGAATGCCTACCTATTGAAGGGGATGGATGTGAGGATTACATGAAAACATAGGCAAAGTGCTTGGCATGGCTCATAGTAAGCACTCAGAAATATCAGATTTAACCATATGAGTCAGCTTTTAAGAAGGTCTCTAATCCTTCAAAGCACACCTTCATACAAATAAATGTAAATGTTAGGGGAAGAAACTGGATGACAAATAGCAAAGCCAAGCTACAGACAAGTTACAAACTTTATTCGATCTGATAGGCTAGTGTTCATACAGACACTTCAGGGAAGAAGAAAAAGCCACAATACATAGAAAAACATTCTCAATCTTAGTAACCAGGAGAATTCAAATCCAAGTCAAAATGAGATACATTACGTAGTCCACCAGATTGTTAGCAATTTTAAAATTTGACTATAACAAGTAACCTAAAATTGTGGGGGGAAATATATACACAATGCTGGTGGACCAGTATGAAAAACACATACATTAGCTAGTAAAGTTGAACATATGCAAAGTTTACAATCCAGCAACCCTACCCCTTGGTGCATAGCCCAGAGACCAGCATTCGCCACCAGAGAGCTTGCTAGACATGCAAATTCTCAGGCTCCACTGCAGACTTCCTGAACCAGAAGCTCAGGGAGTTATCTAAGGCCAGGAATCCAATCCATGTTTTAACAAGGTTTCCAATGATTCTCATATACTTTGAAATCTGGGAAACACAGCCCTAGAGTATTCCTCAAATTTATACCGGATGGCATGTATAAGAATGTTGATGGCAGCACAAAATCTAAAACCACATACCCAAGTCCATCAACAATAAACCAAATAAGTAAACTGTACCATAGTCATAACATGCAATGCTCTACAGCAGTGAAAATGAATAAATTACAGCAACACAACTCAACTGAATGAATCTTATAGACATAATGCTGAACAGAAAAGCAACTCAGAAAAATATATGATATATACATATATATACATGTGCATAATACACTCATACATATATGCATGATGTATATAAATATATAAAAACACATCCTCTCTCTCTCTATATATACTTAAAGGATACAAACATATATGATAAAACCACAAAGAAAAGCAATGAATAAATGTAAGAAAAATAAGGATAGTATTTATCTCTGGGAGGAAGGAGGGGAATGGAAGCAGGACTCTAGGGACTACCAGTGTAGTAGCAATGTTCTATTTTCTTTTTTTTTTTTTTTTAAGAAAAAAAAGTTTATTTAAAAGTAATTTAGAGACAGAGAAGGGAGAAAGAAGATTCACCTCCCCAAGGTGGGGGAGGGGAACCAAAGCTAGGAAGCATGGCAACAGTCATAGGTCAAAGAGCACACAGTTACACCAGAGTCTGGCAAGGCAATGGCCCTATTCTATTTTCTTAACCTGGTAGACAGTTATATTGATGTATCTTATTTTATTTTATTTTAATTTTTGAGAGAATCTCATTGTATTGCCCAAGCTGGTCTCCAAACTCCTGAGCTTAAGCGATTCTCCACCTCAGTCTCCCAAGTAGCTGGGATTTCATATCTACCACACTCAACTTGGTGTATTTTATATATTTTAATTATTATTTAAACTATTCGCACATGCTCTATATACTTGTGTCACACATGAATCACACTTCACAATAAAAGGTTTTATAAGAAAGATTCATCTATATGTAGTATATATATCATCTATATATCATTTATTTATATATATACATATACATATATATATTGAATTCTGGTAGAAAATATATTTTTTCTACCAGAATTCAAATTCATATCAAATCTAGGAGCACAGGCCCTGACATCAGGTTGCTTGCATATGAATCCTAGCTTCATCATTTAACAAAATAACCTCGGACCTCAGTTAACCTATCCATGTTTTGATGTCCTGACATGTAAAATTGGTATTTTTTTTTTTTGAGAATATAATGGGTTAATACATGTAAAGTGCTTAGAATCATGCATGGTACATAGTGATTACTCAAAAGGGAAAAGCTATGATTAAGATAGAAACTAAGTTAAAAGCAACATTTCCTGCATCTAATTGTCAACACAACGTCAACATCTGCTAAGAACAAAGGATCTACCTTCACTTTGTTTTGCAGATGCTGTCTTGGCATCAATCAATATAACATGACACTTAACCTTCTCCCCTACTGGGTCTTCATCATCACGTCAATAGTATCAGAGACTGAGTCACTTTAGTTTCAGCTTAGTTTCAAAACATACACACACAATCACATGTATGTGTGCATACATGGATTCTTACCAGAACATTAAAGAATTAAATCACAGAAGCAAGAGACAGATCTAGCAGAAGACACCAGAATAGCTCCCTTTTGTTTCCAAATCAAATCACTAGCAGACTAACCCTCGACATACACGAATTCCTTTCCCTAATTATAAAGATGGTGGAATTGTATCAGCCTAGATAACATCTGTTAGAATACAAGGAGGATTGTTAAAATATCTGCCCTTCAATTGTGGTTTCCGAGTGTGAACTCAGGCAGTAGGTAGCCCATGCAGATCTACAAGTTACCTAGCCCTTATACAGAACATAGAACAAAGTCTTATACACATTAGGTACTCTAACAATTGATATTCAAATAATTACATTATCCCTTGAATGTGTTTGTGGGAAACAATGGTAATGACTAGGCCCCAAAATCTCCAAATAAAGATCTAACATCTTGCTCACTATCTGAAATCACTTCTATTATTATTTTTAGGAACAGGGTCTTGCTCTATTGCCCATGCCAGAATGCAGTGTTAGATAAGTAAAGTATCTAAATGTGACAACATAAACAGACAAGAAAAATCTGACAGCATAAAGTTTGAGAAAGCTGTCTTTGGAAGTAGAAAGGCCTCAACTTAATATTTTTGCTCACCCACAAAGAACAGTAGTCCAGACACCCTCTTATATATGTGTGTGTATATTTGAATTGTGAAGAACCAAGATCCAGGAAGATAAGGAATCAGAATCTCGACAATATCTATTAAATATGCAAATACTCAATAAGTAATATGATTTTCAAAATGCTTTTTTCCAACCTAAAATGTTATAAGTTGACTGCAAAATAATCCACTGTTATCTACACTTAAATATACTGCTATCGCACTTTAAAACAGCTCCATCAAGAAGGCCTCAAATGAAGGGAAAGACCATAAACCAAGTCATGGATTTATACTCAGTTTCATTTACAAGGTACTTAACTCTAAATCAATTTGTTAATTAAATCAATGGTTATGATATTTCTCCCAACTGTTCTTATTTCTCTGTCAAATAGAAAAGACAGAACTGCAAATAAAACCTAATGCCTAAAACACAAACACTGATTGTAAAAAATTACTTTTGTGGTAGAAATGCAATGTGTGGGGCAAAAGGAAGTGAAATACAGATGATTCAGCAATAAGCTAAGCTAAGAGCACAATCTTCTAAAATATAGTAAAATGATGGCTTCATAGGCAAGAACCTAAATAAATTAGAGTTGTCTTGAAACAAACAAATCCTTGGTTTCCAATTAATTACCTATGAAATTTGATTCCCTAGTCTTCATTATGCACAAAATCTTCCACTTACAGTCTAGAGCTACGAAGCAGTATGGTGAACACAGAGAACAGGCTTCCAGAAAGAAAGATCTTGGGACAAGTATGGACAATCTGCATCACTCATGGCAAACTCTCAAAACTTTAAACAACATATACAAACATAAAAAAGGGTCAGCGGCACAAATATACACTGGACAGCCAGAAAGCTAGCAGTTTGTGGCATTATAAACCCATCAATGCAAACTTTGTAAAATTAACAGCAAACTGGGTAGGACCTTGTTGAAAAGTAGGTCACTAGTAAGCTCAGAGAGGTATTAAGAAGCATCACTGAAAAGATTAGAATCTGTTAACACCTAAATCTTCTGATTAAAAACTTAGGGGCAGAAAGATATTTAGTTATTTCCCTCCATCCTTCTTCAGATAAAAGGAAGGGCAAGAGAGACTATATCTTACAGAATTTCAAATGTATTTGGCATTTGGCTAAAGCAGCATGCCAAATTATCAGAACTACAGAAAAAAAAAAATGGCAAGAACACCCACAAAAGATATTTAGGGGTTTGACACCATAAATGTGCAAGTAGCCTTTAAATGGGGGAAGAAAACAAAAACCATTCCTTTTTGAAACCAATTTTAAATTCCCTTACCTCCTAAATATTTCTATTGTGCCACGAATCTTCCCAAATTTTGTGATGATTTCAAATATATACAACAAAAATATATAGATGATTCTGCATATTGAGTGGAAGATGCCAGACACAAAAGGGAAGAGGAACATAACAGGATGTCATAAATTACAAATAAGTAAAAATAATCTATACTGTTAGAAGTAACTAGTTACCATTGAGAGGGATGTTTAAAAATTGGAAATGGATACTCCTGGGGTGCCAGTAACGCTGTGTCTTGACCCTGTGCTAATAACAGTTTATTCAGTTTAGGAACATTTAGAACTCTGTCCACTTATATGAGCAATGTCCCGTATGCATGTGATACTTTTATGTGTGTCCTCTGAATTTTGAATTACCTAAAATACCACCGGAGGAAGCAGGTGATTAGAACCCAATCTCAGAAGTATTGCCACCAAATTCACTCTAACAAAACTGGGTGTCAACGGAGCTAAAAAAAAAAGTAAATAATTTGGCTGCACAAAACACACTTTATTTACTGAACCAGAAAGCCATAAAGAATGAACTTCAGACTCTGAATGTTTGTGTTAACCAATTAAGACAACAAAAGGAAAAAATCAAAGTGGTTACAGCCTCTACTTTATTAAAGATTTATGTTAGGCAGAAAGAGTGGATTATAATCCCTTTAAACTTAGTACAATGAATGGGGTTTTCAGTTATTTATTTCTGGTTTCACTTAATAGCTTCCCAACCAACAGACATTTTGTGCAAGATTGCAGTCCAGCCAAGTATATCCACCCACCAACAACAGGTCAAGTTACAAATAAAACAGTTCTAGGTTTTTCTTAACAGCAAACAAATCAGTGTCTATATTCAGTTACTTCAAATAACATTCAAGGGAGCCTATTTGTAATGAACAATTTTGAGATATGAACATCTGTAATTTAAAATATGACAAATAACTTCATTTGCCGGAGAAAAATAACTTAAAATGTTCAACTATGCTTGAACATTATACATTTCAAAAATTGGTGATGGGATATTTTGTTTTTACAGTGAAGAATATGAAAAAAAAAGTTTCAAAAAAATATGTAGCCTGTGGCCTGAGAATTTACAGGCTTTGAGGAAGTATTTTAAGTTCCAAGTTTCACAAAACACAAAATTACTTTTGAGCACTTATCAGCATGTTATTTGTTGATCAAGACAATTTGAAGAGCTTTTTAAAAACTAATTATGAATCATGTCTCTAAGATTGTTTTCTCCTTTCTCCAAGAGAATATACAAAATATGAATGAAAATCTTAACGAAGCATTACATTATGGTTTCAGATGCCAGAAGAAAGCAAAATATTTAAGGCTAAGATCAAATAGTATTATTCAAAAGTTAACTATTTAAAGAAGAAAAAAAATCAATTCAGTAGAGAAAAACTTCAATTCTTCTCTAATGTGATATTCATTCTCTGAGTATTGCATTTAAAAGTTGCAGCCTAGTAGAGAGAGAAAACCATGTGCTTTGAAGGCAAGCCCAAGTTTACCATGACAGATATAGTTTTACTCTGAATTTTCAGAATACTTGAAATGTCCAGCTTCATCATCTCCACAATGGGAATAATAAAGAGTTATAGTTTCCTTCCCTGCAATTAAAAATATTTAATTTTAAAGTTGGTTTAATACTATCAGACATTAATTTAAAAAACTCTTTGAAGAAGTGGCAGCAAATACAAAAAGTTTCAATGGTTTGCTCTGATAAAGCCGCTTTTCTGAATTCTATGAATGACCTACTGACAATTACCAAATATAAAATAAATTGTGAAGTGTCTTAAAATTTCAGATGTGGAAAATAATTTAAAAGGCAATCCTTACAACCCTTATTGAAAGCATAACATAAATAAACTCAAAGTGGAAGGCCAGGCTCAGTGGCTCAGCACTTTGGGAGACCGAGGCAAATGGAATGCCTGAGCCCAGGGGTTCGAGACCAGCCCAGGCAGCTAGGGGAAACCTTGTCTCTACAATAAGTCAAAAATTAGTCGGGCATGGTAGTGCATGCCTGTAGTTCTGGCTACTTGGAAGGTTGAGATGGAAGGATAACCTGAGCCCAGCAGGTTGACGCTGGGGTGATTGTGAGTGTGCCACTGCTCTCCAGCCTGGGCAAAAGAATGAGACTCCAACTCAAAAAGCAAAACAACAACAACAACAAAAACCTCAAAAAGTGTAGGTTTATAATGAGGGGGAAAGAGTTATTTTACATTTCTAGTGCCAGTAATTTCTGCAGTAACCAAGACTCCACCTTTTAACTTAGTTTTCTAAAAATTAATTCCTTAATCTACTTAACAATCATTAAATAATATATTAGAATGGGGGGAAATCCGGGTATACATGTTTTAAATTATAATGGCCAAGTAATATTTTTAAATTACACAAAACAAATATTAAACTTAAAATTAAAATGTACAATAGTTTGCAAGTACACTATCTAATTTATAGGGTTAGGGTTAGGGTTAAAGAAAACCTAAGAACAGATCATAATCTGTTCTATATTATAAATTGAGTTACCATATTATAAATGCCATCTTAAATGTATAATAGTACCTCCTTTTAAATAGTTCAAGCTGTTGTAAAAGCATTAAACAACTAGTTCTTCAAATGCTACTTAGAAAACTAAAGTTAAATTGCTTTCTCAATAAAGCAGTGAGTATACCAGGACATCTGATTTCTACACTAAATGTTCTTCTGTATCTTAAGTTCTAGATACTAGTAAGGTGTACTTCATGTCAAATTGATACTACCACTACTAGAACAGATGAAAAATTAAATATTCAGTCATTTAGGAGAATATAAGAAATATCACCATGGTTTAACCAACTAGTATAATCTCTCAGGCACAGAGAACTCAGCACAATGTGGTCATTCCATGATGTCAGCATGGAAACTTATCCATTATTTAGCTATCCACCAATTTAGCCAATCTTTCTTTGAACGTGCGTATAGCTCAGCCTGTTATAGGTTGTTCTAAATCAGACTTTAAAATTGTTCTAGGGCTAGTTTAGGTTCTCTTCGTCTTATTTCACTATTTGATTTTCTAGTCTTCAGTTATATCTTTATCTGTGGTCTGTATCTATCTAATTTATCTTCATTCAGAAGTCTGAAATCTTACTCTTTATCCTGGCTGTCCTCTGTAGCTTTTCTAGGTGCTTGACTATCCCCCAAATGTGGGAGGGTTTAACAATCATTTTCCTGAACCCAAACTAGCAGAACTACAATGTTTTGTTCCACACAATAGGGGTTCTAAAACCTGACTGCACATTACACTATAATTTATTAAACCATTTCCTACTGATAGATTTTTATAGATCAACTAATCTTGTTTTTTGTAATCATAAACAATACTTCAATGAACACATCTGTATGTGTAGCCGTATCATGTGTACCTCATGAACGCAAGCATACCTATATAAAAATAACCAGGGGAGGACTTTCTAGGGCAAAGGGCCAAACTTTTAATGCTGACCCACTTATATTTTTAATGCTGACGCTGTCACTCATCAGTGGTTCTCATGGAGGCTGTCTTCTCTCAAAGAAACATGAGTGCAGAAAATAAATAATTTTATTCTTAGTAATATTATATAACTTGCCTTCCTTTAAGCCTAATTCCCTACCCTTTTAATGATAAAAGTAGCACAGGCAATGAATAAAAAGTTTAAAAGTCAAGGATATAAGAAATACAGATGACTTCTATCATTTATGATAAACTATAGTTAAGAAACCTTCAAAAATCATATCCTACCATTCCAAGTACCTGAAAATCCTAACATTTTAGATTGAAAATTGAATCCTTTCCAACCCCTTTGAAAAGGAGACATCTTTGAGATATTTTTAAGCAACCTCAAGAAACACACAACTGGAAAGTCCCTTAGAGATCAACTAATCCAACCAGGCCCAGGATTTTACTGTGGAGGAAAAAGAGGTCACGAGAGTTTAAGAGAGTAGACTACATCTGGACCAGATTAGAACCCAGGCTCCCTGCCCTTGACACTAGCTCTTGCCCTTGACACTACACAAGGGCAGCTCACTTGCACAGAGCAGAGTTATTATACTCTTGATGCCCAAACCCCCTTTAATGACACATACAAAGTTATCAATCAACTATTGATTGTACTTCATATCAAATTGCACTGAGTGTTGCAGGAGATACATAAATATAGAGTGGACTTCAACATACACATTGTGTGTGTGTGTGTGTGTGTGTGTGTGTGTGTGTGTGTGTGTGTGTAACCCAAGGGTTTTGGTGCTGTAATACAGTTGGAAGTTCAGATGAGGAATGCACAGAGTACTAATGAGTGACTAACAAGAAATAAAGAACTTCGCAGGAGTGATGTATAACCTAGATTTTTCTTTTAAAAAAATCTCTATTATAACATAAATAATAACCTTTAAATCCACATGTGTCAAAAAGGTCCATTGAGCTTCTGAATTTACGTTGTTCCGCCTACTTTAAACCCATCACTTCATATATGCAGAAGATAAAGCTCTTACTAAAACATTAATCTGTATATGCCTCTTCCTTGGCATGAATTAAAACGTGTATACATTTAAATACAAATACTAGCATCTGCTCAAATTAACTAATATAATTATCTGAAAAATTTAAACAAAACAAAATTTTAGTAGGAACAAAAATAAACATGAAACAATGATATGTTGGCACCGATTATGTTTAAGTTTATAATTCTTAACCCAACATGAAAATTCTTAGGCTCTAGAATGTGTACTGATGTCAGAAATGAAATAGATATCCAAATGTCACAAATACAAATTCCAAATCTATCATATTTTAAATGATTGACAAATTCACCACCAAGTGTGAGCAGTGCTTAAACGTGATTACTTTTTGTATTTGAGCCAAAAGAACAAATCTTAATACTGTTAATTTTGCAACATGGTTGAGTGGATATACAAACACTACATTTCACAAATAACAGCTCTGATTTTTCTTTAAAAATCACTCTTCTAACATTATAATATCCCCTTGAAAACATGATGAGGATTTTAATCACTTAGGATTTTTAAAAAGGGGTTTAAGGCAAGATTTAAAGTAAGATTAACTATTTCTTTAAGTCTTGACATTTCCCTATTAATAACCCTAAAGCTTAATGAGGCACAACAGATTTAAGAATTGAAAATTTTTAATGAAAAAGAAAATTAAGGACAGTATGGTGCAATATACTGTCGTCAAAATAATCTGTTCCAGAAAGAACCTAGTCCCCACATGTAATAAACAAGAACTATTTAAAAAGCATTTCCTCTTAAAATCTCAATCTGAACTTTCAGTAGCGGGTCAGGGCAGACTTCCATGAAAGTATGAAAGTCAAAAAGTACATTCTGTATGTAACTCTAAACTTGTAATTGAAGCCTAATAAGTATATTAGTGTATGCATTTAATCTCTCAAAAATATTTTAGGATATACAAAATATTTTTCAAGTCAGACCTGGTACGTTTGCAGTGTGTCACCTATTAGCAATAACCACATGCCCCAAGATAAGAAAAGAGCAATGATATGTTTGACTATGTCCAATAAGTAAAATAAACTGTGAATACCAACCAAATCAATTCCTCTTACTTTCACAAGAACATATATTTCAAAGACACATGCAAATCAAATAAGCATTGAAAATAAATACATGCTTTATGCTTAAAATAATTACTGAATCCTAGATTATCCACAACCTAAAACAAAGTCTCTTCTTTTTCTGTAGGTTTCATATGTTGACTATTAATCTCTTTAAAATCTGTAACTAGTACATAAAAAACACATGAGGTTTATGTATCTTTTTTCCAAGCTCCTCATCCAGGGTTGAAACCAGGACTTTTGTATTAAGATTAAACATCTTGAATTTCTTTGAAAAGGAAGGCACTGTCCTCGATGCCTCATAATCCCTACAAGTGTATTTAAATTAGAACAATGGGGCTATACAATGTGAACTAGAAAACAAAACAGGTTTCTAATATATTAATTAACTGGGTCAGTAGTAAAAGCAAAATTGATCTATTTTTCCTAATGATAAACCTATGTAAGGATCTGAAAGTTACTTGCAAAATGTTAAAGGAAAGCTGGTCATAAATTTGTGATATAACATTTTATCCCTTAATAAGAGAAGTTTAAAGCTCAAGTGTTTTTTATGTAAAAGACCATGGTAATATCTAATATTAAAATGAGAATACAGAAAATCTTGAAGCTGATTATCATAAAATGCCAAACTGTCTAGAATTATGTAAACCTAGGGAACAAAATAGCTAAACTGATAAAGAATCTCTTGAAGTAAAATAAGGAACCCAGACACTTCAGTTAAGAATTAAAGGCATAGAGTCCTCTGAATATGCAATTATATTTAACTCATATGAAAAAACATGGTTGCTCTGTATCTGCACAAATAATCTACACATTCTCTTTTCTAAAACTCTGGGCTGCTAAATCTGGAATGAAAAAAGCTACACTGTTAAAAAGCAAATGACTGCAGAGGAGCCACTTTCACCTTGCAGATAGATCTTTGTTGTTCTGGTGTGTAAAGCAGACCATTAACACAAAGTCATTTCTAATCTCGGTTGTACCGTCCACATGGTGCACTTAACCCTAAAACTCAGGTTGCATAAACTGCTCTGTTTCCACTCCTAATGACCTTTCAAATCAGTCAATGTTACTGCTTGCTTTGCATTCATGAATTAGAAGACTGCCAAATAACTTGATGACAAAGTTATAATGTCCGCTTTCATGAAGGTTTATAAAAGTCAACATCGGTATAGATGAAACCGAGAAAGAACATATGATGGAGAAGATAAGCAAGCACATTATTTAATGCTTATAAATGGTATTTTTAAAAATGCTTAAGGAAAAACAATAGCATGCAAAACACCTGATTTCAAGGCAGATAACTAAGAGAGAAAATGAAATCGCTCCAGTTGTAACACACACAGAACTCCCGTGGTATTCATGACCAAAGAATGTCTCCTCATGTCCTAAGTTCACTACGCGGTATGCAATTAAATCTTACTTTTATATATATATTTTAAAGTTGGTGAAAATAACCATCTACTGCTGAATTCACAGTCTGAGAATTTATTGTTTTTAAGTGAGTAGGACCACCCAATGTGGACCAAAATTTAATGTTCTTAAAAGTAAGATTTTCTTTATTTATCACATTTCCTTTGTTAAAAAAGAAAATGTCTCATATACACAGGATTCTTAAGTTTGTCTCGCCTTCCCCTTAACTTCAAACACTGGAGGAAGCACGTTTTTCCTTCTTCCCTTTCAGCCCAGTCTCTTTAATAAGCCCCATTTTAAAAGAAGAAACAATAAATGGAGTGACAGGAGGTGAAAGAATGAGGAGTGTGCGCTCTGAGAATAAAGGGCGGATTTTTATAACAGGAGGTACTTTTGTTAGCAAGTGACTGGCAGGTCTCCTCCCCCAAGTTAGAAGGAATTCCATCCACTCTCCAAAACTGCAGAGGCCAAAAATGTCTAGTCTAATAGTTCTGAAATCCCCGAGTCAGGAGAGAGCCAAGGGGGCGGGGGGTAGGGAGACTGGCGAGTGGGGGAAGAGGAGAAAGAAGGACCGGCTGGAGACGAACAAAAGGAGAAACCCAAGAAAGGGGGGAGAAACGAAGGGACCCTGGCGGCCTAGGAGGCAGGGGTAGGGAAAGAGCCAGAAAGTGGCAGAGCACGAGCCCGGAGAGAGTGTGCAGCCGGGCAGGGCCGGGCGCGCCGCACCATGGCGCACCATGGACAGGGCTCAGCGCGGCCGCGGCCCACGTC
>NW_007258489.1:1731965-1733103 GCF_000164805.1 Carlito syrichta | reverse complement strand
ATCCGCACCATCTGTCCCTCCCCCTGGCGCAGCAGCACTTCCGAGTTGCGCCCGCACTTTTGGGGGCTGCCACCTGGCTGGCCAAACCGTCCCCCGCACCATGGCGGTACGAAGGAGGCCCCTCAGCGGATCCTCCTGCCAGGCGGCAAGGGCGGACACGCCCCTTCCCCGCAGCCTCCCTGGGGCCCCACCCCACACGGGGACCGACGGGGGGCCCGGGCGTGGCCCCTGGCCATGCGGGGGTCGCCCGAGGCTGTGTGGCGTGCCTGCGGGACGAGGCTGGCGGGCTGGGAGGGACCTCGGGGCATCCTCGGGCTGGACGCGGCGGGAAAGTTGGGCAGCGGGCCGGACAGGGGACCGGTGGCGCGGAGCGGCGAGGGAACCTGCGACCACACTGGAGCAGGTGCTTCCTGCCGCGGAGGAGCCTCTTAGCACAGATTCAAGGAAAAGGCTCGCGGGCGCTCTCCTGAGGGTGTGAAAAGTGCGGAAGGCTCCAGGCGACGGCGCCTCTGGGACGCACGCAAGGCACAGGCGGCCGGACACAGGGCGAGAATAATCCCCGCTAACGGAACTTGTCCCTGCCTGGAGAGATGCGGGGCATGAGGAGCCCGGGGCAGGGTGCGGAAGCCCCGACCAGCAAACACACTCAGGGCAAGGAAGCGAGCTTTTCCTTCCAGATGGAACCGACACAGAAAATTGTGAGAACAAGAAAAGAAGAAAAGAAGGCAACTCTGGGCTGGGATAAAGACAATAGGACAGTGGAGCCCGTGGGCACCGGGAGGCGCACGGGTGCCAGGGTGGGGTGGGGTGGAGGCAAGTCCCGTAACTGAGAAACCAGAGTGAGAATTCCTATTGCAAACTCTCGTCCCATCTCTGCAGAAATACACCCCCCAAATTGGAGCAAAGTGCAACGCAAGGGGCGAGAAGCACAGAAAACTGCAGAACCTGTGAGTTATCATGCCTCACCCCACTGCCGCCTGGGGACACCTCCTGCGAGCTCGTCCGGCCCCGAAGGAGGAGCAGAGGGGTCGGGCGATCGCCCCCCTGAAACCCGGCCGGGAGAGAAGCGGGAGACCCGCCGGCCCGGGCATCCCGGTCCAGGCAGCCCTTGCCCCGGCGCCCGCCCCAAGCCTCGTGC
>NW_007258489.1:1730855-1731431 GCF_000164805.1 Carlito syrichta | reverse complement strand
TGCGTGTGTGTGTGTGTGTGTAGGCGGCCGCGGTGGCGGCGCAGGCGGCGCGGCTCCGGCCCGGAGCGCAGCGGAAGCCGCGGGGGATGCAGCGGCGGGGACCTTGGCCGGTGGAGGATGCGGAGGTGGAAGCAGAGCGGATGGCGCTCCCCAGGAGCTCCGCCACGCGAGGTTTCGGACTCGTGGCTTTGCGTCCTCCCGGTCCCCTCTCAGGGCCGCTCGGCGCGACGAAGACGCCGTGAAGAGCGCCGCGGGGAGGGCGCTCCGGGCCGTGCGCGCAGAGCCCACAAAGGGCACAGTCCCGCCGCCGCGCGCGCCTCGGCTGCGTGGGGGCCGAGGGCCGTTTCTCGGCTCCCCTTTCCGGTCCCCTGGCGAGTTGGAGACTGTTCTCCGGTCTCGGCCGCGCGGGGGAAGGGGGGGCGAAATTTAGGTCCGACTCCTTCCGGACCGCCCAGATGTGATGCATGTGCGCGTGCGTGCATGCCTGATTAATGAGAGTACAAATCCTCTTTCACTTTTATTCTATGTGAACAACAAATGCCACCACCTCCTTACTAATAATCCCCACCACCTCTG